>NC_056727.1:510513413-510635863 GCF_019279795.1 Protopterus annectens | reverse complement strand
TTCACAAAAAAATGTCAGTGAATCCTTAATGAGGAAACCTACTAGATTAAAAAAAAAAGGCGGGAAAATAGAAGTAGGACTCAGGAAATAGAGGCAGACTGGATTATACGTCTACAAGCACATTTTCCCCCTGGACTGAATGATAATATTCCTATTAAACCAAAATTGAAAAAAAGAAGGTTTAAATATTAATCAAGGTTGGGATATTAGGACTACTAACATATATTAAGTAAAGACTGATGTATATCATAACATCTTAGAGACTATCACTTATAAGCCCCTTTTTAGCTGAGGAAAGGTTCTTTGCTCACTGTGTTTAGAATGTATATATATGCTTTATATATTTTTTAAAAGTCTGTAGCTTAACTAGATATATTTATAAATGTTTTTTTAATGTTTTTCACATTTAGATAGTTTATGGAACACATTTTTAACAGACGAGTTAGGTATTGTTTTATATGCTAAACACTATTAAATTTTGCAGTTTTATGAGTTTTTAACTTTAAACAATTAATTATTGTAATTATTTAAATTAATTGAAACCAATTATGTAATCAGTTTGAAATTAATTAGTTTGAAGTTAGTATATATATGGTCACAGTTTTAATGGTGTATTATGGTTTGAAAAAGCTGAATAGCCAAAGCTCACCTGTTTCTACAATAAACTGCAGCTACTAAACTTTTATCTAGAGCTTTGACTGAAGAGTCTTTCTTTGGAATCTTGGATTTATTTGGAGATGATTTGGAGCTGAATTGGTCTGAAGAGACAAATAGTTTGGTGTTATTTTGAGTTTGGACTTACTTTACCTGACATTGTTGTTCCATGGACTGCCTAGGTAACTTCTGCACATAACTACTTTATTTCTCACGTTTATGGACTTGTTATTCTTGTGCAGAGGTTTTTATTTCATCATGGTGTTCAGTATCATTTTTATTTTCCATATATATAAATATATATATATATATATATATATATATATATATATATATATATATATATATATATGTGTGTGTGTGTGTGTATATATATATATATATATATATATATATATATATATATATATATATATATATATATATGTATTGATATATTTATATCTGTATATGGATATATATCTGTTTGTATATTTGTATATATCATTTGTATATCTAGATGTAGATATATACATATAGATGTGGGGAGAGAGGGGGAGAGAGTGAGAGAGAAATACAGGGTGAGTGTGAGTGTGAGGGGGTGGGACAGAGAGTGAGAGATAGTCATATACAGACATATCTGTTGTCAGTCAGATCTATCTGTATATGTGTAAGTCTCTACAGATATCTATAAATGTATGTGTGTATTACATATATCTGTACATACATATTCTACCAATCTCGATGCCTGTGCAGTACGTGAGAACCTGGTTCAAGGCTCCTGAGAGCACACCAGCGGTACCAGGCTATACCCCGTATCATGCATTTTGGCCCCAGGACTCGGGACAAACCGAAAAGGGAGGGGGTGTGTCCATATTCATGGAGGACACACACCTCCAGGTTAGTGGCAACACATGAAGCATCACAGACCATCCAGGTGCAGGTAACCGTAGGCAAACCTGCTATACAACTGGTAGCATGTTACAGACCACCTTCCCGATCTCAGGGACCACAGTCGGCCTTCCTGTAGACATTGGAAGATATGAATGTCCCACCACAAACCATCATATGGGGATAGTGCAACTACCCTAACATACACTGGGTGCATTATTCTACCCCAAACACCCTAGCCCAAAGGTTCCCGGTATTCACTATGTCAAATGCAATGGAACAGCTAGTCACCTCTCCCACAACAGGAGATAATATACTAGACCTGATCATCACAAACATGGGGACAATGCGCTACACACTGGAAGTATACCCCTCACTAGTCACATCTGACCACAGACTAATCACCCTGGATATACATATCCCACCTCCCCCACAACACAACTGACTACAGTGGGAAACCTCTCACATGCCAACTTTACATGTCTTATAACTGAGTTGGTATCGTTAATGCCCACTGGGCCAGTGTAATCCATTTCCCACAATGCAGACACCCTCACATATGCTTCTACAGACATCTACAAGAATGTATGGATCATGCATTCACAAATGGAACCATGACCCTCTCCACCAAGGGCAGGCATCCTGTCTGGTGGACCCCAGCATTGAACAACTTCTACAACAACAGATGGTAGCTACTGCACGGCAGAGCATACTTCCATACAGCTACGGCAACTCTCATCAGCAGTGGTAGAAAGATAGGTTTTGTCGTACAAACATGCAAGGCCAACAATGAGAGGGACATCACTATGGTCACTACAGATAACTACAAGGCCTTCCTCTGCTGTGTTACACACCTGGGTGGGAACCCTCAGTTGTGTTCACAGTTAGTTCACAGTGACATACTCTATACTGAACACACAGATAATGCCAACAGTCTGGCAGACAGGTTCTGTGCAGGTTTCTACACTCCCTCACCCACACATGTGGAATTACTTATCCCATCTGACTGTAACCTCCCTGTCATCTCAGATGTCCAGCTGTGAACCACCCTCAGCGGAGCTGTAAACACAGCAGCAATGGGACCCAATGGTATTGCAGGTTGCATGCTACGTGAACTGCAAGAGGAGCTACACATGCACATTACATGCTATTCAGCCGTAGCCTTACTACAGCATATGTACCTGGACACTGGCATACAGCAACAGTAGTCCCACTCCACACAGGAGGCACCTCTAAAGACCCTGGTAACTACCGCCCCATAAGCTTAACCAGCCTGGTCTGCAACACTATGGAAAGGATCATGAGGGTACCCATACACAGAGACATTGGGGACTTAGGCACTTGAATTCACCTGGTTTGGATTTGTAGAGGGCAGATCCTGCCTTATGAACCTGTTTGACCTTTTCAAATCAGTCACTATAGCCATTGCTGAAGGCATAGCGGTCCATACAGCCTACCTGGACTTGCCTACAGCATTCAACACAATACCGCACTCTGCCATCATAGACATGATCAACAGCTAACATGTAAATCCATATGTCACATGATGGGTTGCAAACCATCTAACGGATAGAAACCCTATAGTCAACCTCACTGGTGCCATGTCAGACTCAGAGCCAGTCACATGTGGTGTCCCACAGGGCTCTGTCCTGGGACTACTCATGTTCGGCATATCATTCTCAGATGTGGAAGCAGACATGGGAGGGTAGTGGCTGACAATGTTCAAAGATGACTGCATACTAGGCACCATAGGCAATACACCTGCTGACACATACATCCTACTGACAGGCCTCATGGACACCAACAACTGGTGGCGGAGTCATGGCCTGACACTGCATGTCACGTAATGTATACACATATCCTTTTGGACGGACAAGGTACCTACATATTATCACATAGACAATAACCCACTGAGTACAGACAAAGTAATCGGAGACCTGGTGACACTGTGCAATGCTGACCTCTCATTTGACACCCACATTGCCGAAGTGGCTGGATGGGCTTCCTACCTTGCCCACCTTATCATGAAGGGATTCACATCCACATCAAAAGGGGTCATTGTACCCTTATACTCCTCCCTTATCAGGCCCATGACTGTGTACTATGCCCCATTTGGTATGTACCTCACCTGGCACTTGCAACAGCTAGGGGGACCCCATGAGTACATCACCAGGTGGATCAAGGCTCTGCAACAACTGTCATATGCTGCCAGACTAACGTAACTTATGCTCTATTCCATAGCATACTGCCTACGTAGGGGTGATCTGTGCCTGATGTAGTAGGCCATGTCCAATCTGGTAGTGATGGACATGTTCCACCTCATACAATCCAAATCCATCAGAAGCATGACAGCTACGGATTTAAACCTCAGCACACATATGAATAGGACATACTGTAGGGACAGATCCATCACTAAGAGGCTTCCCATACTGTGGAACAGGATCTCAGTTCATGTTAGGCAGAGAACCTCACTGACACTCTTCATGTGCATTCTTGACAAGTGGGTGGGAGATCATAGGTTTACAGCAGGGGTCTTCTCTGTGTCACTACTAGACAGAGGCACAGTACACTAATGCTATTATGTAGGGGGGTCTTCACTCTGTCACTACTATACAGAGGCACAGGTTTCTAAATCTATTCTGTACACTGTCTGCAGATAGCCTAGTACTAAACTATGCCACTGTGAAACTATATCTATGTATTTCTACATCCCTCTCTATCTATGTATACACATATGCATATTGTATATATGTATATATCTATATATATATATATATATATATATATATATACTCCTTTTAGGTCCACATATGTATACACACAGTAACGTACTGCTGAACACCCATTACTGTACCACCTACTTGTACATTGCACTACAACCTACATTGCTATGTGCACATAGCTACCATCACATACATATGTATGTGGAGCCTTCAGTGATAGTTTCAGTATGTCCCCATCCCTATGCACATCCTCATATACATAGATACAGACCAATATCACATCCGGAGGGTTCACAGTATGTAGAGTATTATAGTAGTACTTTACATTACCTGTGTTTGTTGCAGCTGTTTGTGTAGGCTTGCAGTTGCTTGGCCTGCTGTTTCCCTCTTTGCCTTGATGTTTCTGGTTTGTTATTTCTTTCTTTCTTTCTTTCTTTCTTTCTTTCTTTCTTTCTTTCTTTCTTTCTTTCTTTCTTTTTTTTTTGTTTTCTCTCTCTCTCTCTCTCTCTACCTCCAGCATGTGCAATGACAGTATTGCATGTGTGGACTTGGAGTACAGGATGCTTTTGTAGGTATCTGCACATGTCCATGTGATGGCCTCTGCACCAATTGTTAGCCAGCATTTACTAATTGCATGCAGCCTGTTGTGTAGTGATTGCAGTTCTCACTGTGATTGCAGGCCTGTGCTATAAAAAGGTCTGTTAGGTAGGCGTAGTCCTTTCAGAATATCAGGGTCTGGACCATGCTGGTTTGCTGTGGACACTGTTCTGTGAGTGTAAGGGTTGGTATGTCTCTCATATTTCAGGCTGTGTTGTAGACACTGCAATGCATGTTGTTCTGTAAGCTACTGTTAGTACATTTGGCAGGGTGTCAGTGGGGCACAGCTGACATTTGTTTTCACATCAGGGACATCCCTGTAACTCAGTCACAGTTGCTATGTCTGAACTCTTAACTATTCAACTATGGCTGTGTTTATCCTGCTCTGAGTATGTGTGTGGCTTGCCAGATGCTACTGTGACATTATTACCTAGTAGCTACCAACTGGCATGACTGTTTCTCAGCACACAGTACTATTTTACAAATCCACTAGATTTGACAGTAAATATACATGACATGCTTTGTGTACTAGACTTGTATATTCCCTTTAAATTAACTCCTACTATTTTATGATATATTTCTTTCAGCACAATGTTCTTGTATAGCACTCATGGCTTTGTGGTAACTCATGCAGATTAGTGTTTCCAAGGTCCTGAGTTCGAGACTGAGGGAGGTATGTTATTTTGCTGAGAAAACTACAGGTCTTGTCATTCAGAGTGACTAAGGCACTTTTAAGCAGTTGTAAGCAGGTTAGCGTTGGTTTGCGCAGAGGTCACGCATGCGCACTGCCGCTTAGCTTCACACACACATGCTTAGCTAAGCGCACAGAAGCGCACATCCACTTACTACTGCTTAAAAGTGGTTACTCTCGTGCACACCCACGCTATTTTCTTTGAAAGAAAAGAAAATGGGGAGTTAGGAAAGTGGTGAAAAAAAGGTCACAAAGAGGGTAGGACAGTAGGGAAACAAGCTCGAGTTTTGCAGGAGGGATGTAGGTAAGGCCCATAGCTGCCCATTTCTTCGTCAGCAACAGCTGTGCATATGTTTGTAATTTGGTGTGACATTTGAAACCTTCCACCCCTGAGAGAGGTGTAAGGACAACAATAATACTTGTTGTACAGCCAATTGTAATTGACAGTTTACATGTCCAGCTGACATGTGTGCAAAATGGGCAGCTATTTATGGGGCGTAATTTTTTTGTGGGTACAGAGTGCCCTTTTTTTTTTTTTTTTCAGGTGAGAGTGGTATGTCAGGTACAGGAAGTCGGTATAGCTGGGGAGGTAGTTTGGGTAGGTTAACAGACAAGACAAACAAGACGCATACAGGGGCGGTGTATGACACATGTGGGGGGTTACACAATTGACGGGGACGGATGTTTGGATATCTCAAGCCCATGAGCCCACAGATGGCAACAGTGGAACTGAGATCCCCACCCATGGGCAGTTGCCACTGTGCCTTCACTGCCCAGGATGGGGCTGTGCTGGGGGCTGTGTAGGCCAGGCAGCAGGCACACCCGTGAGTTGTGCCACCGTGCCTCAAGCTGGCGTAGGGGCCCAAGCACAGCGTGCCAGATCTCCCTACGCACCACAGTCCGGACACTACTGAGGGTGAGTGGATGTTCTCCTCTGGTCACGTTTGCAGAGGGGGGACGAGCCCCATCCCCTGCAGCGCTTCCACCCACAGGTGGCACAGGGCCACCGGAGGAGGGTCCGGCCTGGGCACTACTGCCAGGTGCACTCGCCAGCTGAGGTGGGAGAGGTGGGTCCGCTGGAACCCGCCTTCCCTGTCGTCCTATGTTTTGCATTATGTTATGACAGTTTGGGTTAGTAACATACAATACCGTTCACAATTAGTTGTAACAGCATGCATTAGTATTCCCATTAACCAAATACCCATAAATTCAAGCCATTGAACAGCAAGCATAACACATGCATAATTTGAACAGCAATACACAATCCAACAACATGTAGGGTTGATTGATGGCAACAGGTCATCAGGTTTGGATGTATGAACAGGGGAGATGCATCAACGTACATGCAAATATGTATGAACTAACAGGACAAATGTCCAGGGGTGTTAATTGTGATTGCATATACCAATTTCACTTGGAATGGATTATTTGTGGTTATAGGGTAGGGTGAAGAAATATTTAATTAACAACTTCAAATACCAATACATATGCTGTACATTTCTACTAGCTGCAGATATATACACACTACAGTTCTGCCTACAGTTTCCTATGTGATAACTACTTCAGGTTGGTGATAGGAATGTTACTGCTACATCAATATACATTTCATTTTTATTCATACACATTCATATCTGGCTCTGTTCAGCTACATCATCCTGCTACATTTGCTTTATATAGCTATAGACAACTGTGGATGTTTGGTATTTCAGACAACCATACTATCTGCATATTGCAGACTGAGAGCAACATATCCAGATTTTGGGACACACATTCCAGCTGCAGTACTGTTTTCAACACATGTTGCTGTTTGGTTCTGCCTGTCACATTCATTTCATTCTGTACTGACTGCAGTATACTTTATTCAGGAGTTATTGCTACTTTATTGGTGGATTCATACCTCTTTCTCACACTCTCTCACTTGTTTTATTTTTACAATTCAGGATGGTACTTAATTCCAGGCTTTATTGACATGTTTTACCTGTAGTTATAACAATCCTTTCCAACAGTCTCACTTATGTCATGTTTCTGAATTTCAACAGGGATATATTTCACACATGTGTTTTACCCCGCTTCTGCAGCTGTACTTTTCAGCCTGCTGCAGGCTATGTACTATTATATTACAGGTGGGACATCTTTATTTCAGACTTGTTTCATTTTTATGTTTGGATTACAGGCTGCATCACACTTTTGTAATCAAGCAATACTTGCACACCCTCTTACACTGTTACTTGCACATTTTATTAATTAGTGACTACACCGCACTCTTTTGCTAACTATCATACTTATATATTTATTTACAGTTACAGGGAGAGAATTACTGACCTGCCTAGTGGCGCAACCGCACCAGCCTATCGCCATAGGCTCGACAGTTTGCAGAACGAACACCTGCAGCTGTAATATAAATACAGTAATATTGGAATACACATCTCCATAATATCAGCTAGGTTAATTTCTTACATAAATAATTACATGTAAGTTACTCAGTAGTGGGGAGTTGGGCATTTGCTGGGCCTCCTGGATCCAACAGTTCAGTTGGTCCTGCTTCCGTCTTTTCAGGTCCGCATGGTGGTGACGGACCTGCTCACCATTCCTTGGTATCCCTGTGGCACTGGTGAGATCATGTGCCAACCGGTCCCACGCCTCAGCTTTATATGCTCCCCACAGGACTTGGCCCTGCATGAGTTGGGCCTCATGATTATGGACGAGGAGCCAAACCATATATTTGGACTCCTCAACGCCCCACCTCTGTGCTCGGAAGCAACTACCCTCTCCTACACCTGACATCCTGGCTGCAAGTCGGTTCTACAATTGGTTATGCTGTGTATTCCCGCCTATGGGGCTTATATATGCCGTTTTTCCCACACTTATCTGTGATTGGCCATTTTGGAATTGTATCAGCTTCACAAAACCTGCTTTGTCATGCTCCTCTTTCCATTCATTCCTATATATATGCTATTACTGCATTTTTAAGTGCAGCTGTCATGGCTTAGTGGTTCAGTACTTTGACTGTGGTGCATGGTATCCTGGGTTCAAACCTGGCCATTGCTTTTTATATTTTATGACTGTCTACACAGGCTAGGAGGTGTGTCTGTGTAAAGGCAGTTTTGATACAGCTTGCTCAACGTTGCCCGTTGGTTAGCTTGTTGGCGCGGTGCACAGCTCCGTGCAAATGGATCACGCTGGCTTACACGCTGTTTGGCTGTCAGCACGCATATTACGCTCAGCTCAGCTACGGGCACACAGTTTCAGTGTGTTAAAATGCTGCTCAACCCCGGGCACTCATTTTACACCTATTAAACCACTGCTCACCTACGGGCACTCATTTTACGCCTGTCGTAACACTGCTCACCTATGGGCACTCATTTTAAACCTGTTAAAACACTGCTCACCTACAGGCAGATATACTCAACTTGTTAGACTGTAGCTCAGCTATAGGCACATCTGACATTTTTTTTTTTTTATTATCTCACATTTCTTTAAAATACATGGCTCATTTCATTACATTTTACATAAAATATAATTTTATATGTGTACAAATATGTCAGGTACTTGTTTCGTGCTTATTTCACTAAAAACAAACATTGATGTTGTGGGGGCTTGAACCATGACTGCCTCCTCTTCAGCTAAAGTCTCTGCCGCTACGCTATTGCTTCTTGGCTTACTTTGCATATTTAGTTCTTATATGCTTTTCCACTGACTGCTAACTGTGGCTAAGCACCGGGCACGCCAGCATAAGCGCACTCACGGGCAAACATCTTTACAACTTATAAAAGAAAAATATAAGATGTTCATTTATACATTTTATGTTCATAGTCTGTGGGGGCATGTGCTGTGTTGTGTTTATTCACATTTCCGCGGACTCTGTCGTGGGCGTTTACTTTCGGGACATTTACTCTTCTGGGGGCGTGTCCGTTTGCAGAGCTCACCCTACGGACACACCCCCTACTGTCTTACACGGACCGTGTTAGCCTTAGGTGTGATTCAGCATGCCCTCATGCATATGCATGACATGCTGACGTCACACCATTTAACTGCAGCCTCCATGTAAGCTTTGTAACTCTTACATGGAGGCTTCGTGAATCCTGCCCATAATATCTCATATTTTTGGAAAGCACACTCTTTAACATTTTCAAAATGACTGCAAATCTATATTACAGAAATGACCATTTTCATTTCAGCTTTGCATAACATGGCATCATGACAGTTTGTTTTTTTTATATAAAATGGTTTACATTCACATCTGAACCCAACTTATTGCATTTATTGCTTTCTAAGTCAGTTTACTTTCAATTAAATATTCATTAAGTTTATCTCTCCATTCAAGTTCACCTCAATGAAGCTGAGATGTTTATAAGACCTCTGTGATGGAAAGAAAAAGTTCTACACAAACATAGTCACTAGCTTTGTCTGGCGAGCTGTAATCAATCAAGTTGCTGACTTTTTTGGTCTTTCTATGGCTTTTACAGCTCAACATGACAACTCATGTTTCATATTCCATGTAAACTTGTGGCCCTTCCTTCACATTGTGCTTTAATTTTCATAGGTGTTTCCTAAGGGCAGTCTGTCGACCATAAGTCTCTACCTTTAATAGTAGTGTCAGTGTATGTCCACAAAGGAACAACTAAAAAGCAATCCTTTTTAATCTTTAAGCCATTCAGTCTCCATATTTTGGAACTCACTCTAGTGGGTCCCAACATTTCAAATGGTTATCAATGTGTGTATATGTGAATGTGTGTCTGTGTTTATGTTCTGTAGACATTAAATTCTTATTATACAAAGACCCCCCATTAATATTCCAAAACGTGCATGCTGATTGGTCAGCATGCACTTTGTAAATCAGACTTATACTAATGGAAAAAGGTCCGGTCGCCCGGACTTTTTCCATTAGTATAGGTCTTTTTTTACAGCAACGGAGAACGCAAGATCTCCATTGCTGTTTAGACACTGTCTCGCTATGTTAAAGGAGTTTAACATAGCGAGACAGCTTTAAGAAAAGTAACGGAGATCTTCCATTGCTTTTTTTAAAGCTGTCTCGCTATGTTAAATGGGTCTAACATAGCGAGACAGTTTTAAAAAAAAGCAACGGAGATTCTCTGTTACTTTTTTTAAAGCTGTCTTGCTATGTTAAACTCCTTTAACATAGCGAGGCAGTTTGTAAAAAGCAACAGAGATCTTGCTTTCTCCATTGCTTCTGCCCACAGCTCTGATGTACTGCGTAAGCATATGCATGCGCAGTACATCAGAACTGCTGCAGAATACCAGACAGCTGTGGAAGGGCAGCAAGGAGGCATTATACAATGCCATTATTTAAGAGAAGTAAGTATTTTTTTTCTTAAATAAAGTCATTGTATAATAGCAATAACCCACTTCTGGGTTGGTTCTCTCTTGTGACCAAACCACACCAACCGTGGGTAAATCCAACATTACCCACACCCAGGCGTGGGTTATTGCTATACTTAACATATTTTGGATGTAAAATACTTCCCCCAGCAAATTATATATACTACAGGGAGTTTGAAACACTAGCTGGAGGAGCTATTTGGCATCAAACATTTAATAAAATACATATATAGTACTAAAAAACTTCAAAACAATTTAAAAGTTAGTCTAAGTGCAACAGTACCCTCCAGGGTATGTGTTATTGTGTAAATAATGCCCTTGCAAGGGTGTAGAAGCCCTGCGCCTGTGGCATCAGGCTTCAAAACACCCCATGGGCATGCATTATTTACACAAAAACACAAATCCTATTGGACGTTATTGCTCATGTGCCAACTGTTTGTCTGTTTGTTTGTTTGTTTGTTTGTTTGCTCAAATTTGTTAACTAAGGTAAGGCACTGATCATAAATGACCAGTTTCAGTCTCTGCCTAGGAAAGCATTAAAGTTTGACAGCTACAGAGATATACTGCAATAAGTTAAATATATATAATCATACAGTTGTTGATTATATATAAGAATTACATACAGTAATAGAGATAAATATAGATATATGCAATTTCTGTATAGACATAGAAACAAGTGCGCATGTTTACAAAATATGCATATGCATTGCATTGCATTGCTGCATACCATTATATATAAATGAATATATCTTTAATAGAGGGTTATATAGCAGGATATAGACATACCTATAGGTAAGAGAGGTATCAGTGACTACTGTGGACACTATTGTGGTACAGTTTTATTATGTACACTGAAAATATAATTTAGTACATCATGTAAAACAGAAGTAATAGTTGCTAGTTTTGTTATTGATCATGCATACTAAATGCATATCAAACTGTTAGAGCACTATACCATACTGAGTAAGGTACCACAGTAATTCTACACAGCCTTGATGGGGCCTTCTTCTGCTAGGTTTCTGCATAGCAGGACCAGAATCCCCCTCA
Organism: Protopterus annectens; assembly: GCF_019279795.1. Classification (NCBI taxonomy): domain Eukaryota; kingdom Metazoa; phylum Chordata; order Ceratodontiformes; family Protopteridae; genus Protopterus; species Protopterus annectens. Next base: position 510,623,941 of record NC_056727.1, on the reverse strand, counting down.
CCACTTAAGATCATAGGAAGTTACTAGGCTAATAGACCTAGGGCCTTTACAAGCCTAGCCAAGTTCTACCGTTATTTCCATGATCAGCACTTATTGCCCCTGTCCAAGGGGGATATAGGTGGAACCCCTGGGGTGAACTTACAGTTACCCATTCAATCGTCCAGACTGCGTTTTAAGAGGGCCAATGAGGTGCTGTGTTTGACATGAAGTGTGAGTCTGTTTCAAAGGTGTGGTAATCTCTGGGAAACAAATCTGTCTCTCCAGCAGATTCTATTAATGTCACATACCAGGTTAAGGTCTTTAGAGCAAGTAACCCATGTACCATTTGAGTTGCATAATGCACCATTACCAATAAACCAGGGTCAAAGATTGCCTTATATGCAAGGTAGAGATTGCCTCTGAGTAGTCTGTATGAAACAGAATAAAGTGACAGTGATTTCAAATGATCTACAGAGGACAGATGCTGAAGACCTTGAATTTTCCTTGTGAGGAACCTTTGTGGTCTCTCCAGTTGCTACAGGTGCTTGGAAAGCTACACACGAAAAGGGGCATTGTACTAAATTATTGGCTTGATGAGGGAAGAGTTTAGGGAGGTTATAATGTTGCTTTTCTGGAAGCAATGCCCTTACTTATGAGAGGAACAATACAGAATGCCCTTCTTACCACTGTGGAGACATGGTGATCAAAGGTAAGCTTGCTGTTAATCTGTGTGCCTAGGTCTCTCACCACTGAGTGCATACTTAGGGTGTTGCTATTGATGTGAAAAGTGATGTTCCTGGTAACTACCACATCAATAGCAACACCCTAAGTATGCTAAGAAAGAGATGATAATACATTTTTTTACATTTAGTTTAAGGCCATGACTTTGGCATCAATCATTTGTTTGTATAATACCCTGTTGTAGGATATTGACATAATTTGGAGATTGTATGACCACTCCCAGTTTGCAGTCATCAGCAATCTTTGTCAGCCACAGACCTTTACTTTTTGCTTGTACTTTGGGGTGTACATGTCTGTGACCCAAATCCGAGCCTGATAACCATACATGTTACTAGTAAAGTTGAATGTGCATGAAGAGTGCAAGACATATGGATGTTGGGTCACTGATACATATAGCTATGCACACTGCCTTGTTGCTATTGCTCACATTGGGCAGGATTCATGAAGCCTCCGTGTAACAGTTACAAGGCTTACACGGAGGCTGCAGTTAAACGGTGTGACGTCAGCAAGCCATGCATATGCATGAGGGCATGCTGACTCACACCTAAGGCTAACACGGTCCGTGTAAGACAGTAGGGGGCGTGTCCGTAGGGCGAACCCTGCAAACGGACATGCCCCCAGAAGAGTAACAGTCCTGAAAGTAAACCCCCATGACAGAGTCCGTGTAAATGTCAATAAACACAACACAACACAACACATGCCCCCACAGACTATTAACATAAAATGTAAAAATGAACATGTTATATATTTTTTTTATAAGTTTTAAAGATGTTTGCCCGTGAGTGCGCTTGTTTGCGCGGGCATGCCCATCGCTTAGCCACAGTTAGTAGTCAGTGGAAAAGCATATAAGAACTAAATATGCAAAGTAAGCCAAGAAGCAATAGCGTAGTGGTAGAGACGTTAGCTGAAGAGGAGGCAGTCATGGTTTGAGCCCCCACAACATCAATTTTTATTTTTAGTGAAATAAGCACGAAACAATTATTTTTATGTAAAATGTAATGAAATGGGCCATGTATTATTAAGAAATGTGTGAAAAAAACAAATGGCAGAAGTGTCCATAGCTGAGCTACACTCTAACAAGTTGAGTATATCTGCCTGTAGGTCAGCAGTGGTTTAACAGGTGTAAAATGAGTGCCCGTAGGTGAGCAGTGGTTTAACAGGTGTAAAATGAGTGCTCAGGGTTGAGCAGAGTCCTAACACGCTGAAACTGTGCGCCCGTAGCTGAGCTGAGCGTAATATGCGTGCTAACAACCAAATGGCGTGTATGCCATAGTGACCCGTTGGCACGGAGCTGCGCACCGCGCCAACAAGCTAATCGATGGGCAACGTTGAGCAAGCTGTATCAAAACTGCCTTTACACAGACACACCTCCTAGCCTGTGTAGACAGTCATAAAATATAAAAAGCAATGGTCAGGCTTGAACTCAGGATACCATGCACCATAGCCAAAGTACTGAACCACTAAGCCATGACAGTTACTCTGAGAAATGCAGTAATAGCATATATATAGGAATGAATGGAAAGAGAAGCATGACAAAGCAGGTTTTGTGAAGCAGATACATTTCCAAAATGGCCAATCACAGATAAGTGCGGGAAAAATGGCATATATAAGCCCCATAGGCGAGAATACACAGCATAACTGATTGTGGAACCGATTTACAGTCAGGATGGCAGGTGTAGGAGAGGGTAGTTGCTTCCGAGCACAGAGGTGGGGCGTTGAGGAGTCCAAATATATGGTTTGGCTCCTCGTCCATGATCATGAGGCCCAACTCATGCAGGGCCAGGTCCTGTGGGGAGTATATAGGGTTGAGGCGTGGGACCGGTTGGCACATGATCTCTCCAGTGCCAAAGGAATACCAAGGACTGGTGAACAGGTCCATCACCACCATGCAGACCTGAAGAGACGGAAGCAGGACCAACTGAACCGTTGGATCTAGGAGGCCCGGCAAATGCCCAACGCCCCACTACTGAGTAAGTTACATGTAATTATTTATGTAGAAAGTTAACCTAGCTGATATTATGGAGATGTGTATTCCAATATTACTTCATTTATATTGCAGCTGCAGGTGTCCATTCCGCGAATCATCGAGCCTATGCTGATAGGCTTGTGTGGTTGTGCCACCAGGCAGGTTAGTAATTCTCTCCCTGTTCTGTTAAAAAATAAAAGTATGACAGCTTGCAAAAGAGTGCAGTGTAGTCACCTATTAATATAAAGTGCAAGTAACAGTGTAAGAGAGATTCTGCTAGTACTGTGTGATTACATAAATGTGATGCAGCCTGTAATCCAAAAATAAAAATGAAACAAGTCTGAAATAAAGATGTTCCACCTGTAATATAATAGTACATAACCTGCAGCAGGCTGAAAAGTACAGCTACACAAGCTGAGTAAAACACATGTGTGAAATATATCCCCGTTTAAATTCTGAAACATGACACAAGTGAGACTGTTGGAAAGGATTGTTATAACTAAAAGTAAAACATGTCAATAAAGCCTAGAATTAAGTACCATCCTGAATTGTAAAAATAAAACAAGTGAGAGAGTGTGAGAAAGAGGTATGAATCCACCAATAAAGTAGTAATAACTCATGAATAAAGTATACTGCAGTCAGTACAGAATGAAATGAATGTGACAGGCACAACCAAACAGCAAAATGTGTGGAAAAAAGTACTGAAACTGGAATGTGTGTCCCAAAATCTGGATATGGTGCTCTCAGTTTGCAATATGCAGATAGTATGGTTGTATGAAATACCAAACATCCACAGTTGTCTAGAGCCATATAAAGCAAATGTAGCAGGATGATGTAGCTGAACAGAGCCAGATATGAATGTGTATGAATAAAAATTAAATGTATATTGATGTAGCAGTAACATTCCTATCACCAACATGCATAAGTTTACACATAGGAAACTGTAGTCAGACCTGTAGTGTGTATATATCTGCAGCTAGTAGAAATGTACAGCATATGTATAGGTATCTGAAGTTGTTAATGAAATATTTCTTCACCCTACCCTATAACCACAAATAATCCATTCCACGTGAAATGGGTATGTGTATTCACAATTAAATCCCCTGGACAATTGTCCTATTGGTTCATACATATTTGCATGTATGTTGATGCATGTGCCCTGTTCATACATCCAAACCTGATGGCCTGTTGCCATCACTCAACCCTGCATGTTGTTGGATCATGTATTGTTGTTCAAATTATGCATGTATTATGCTTGCTGTTCAATGGCTTGAATTTTTGGGTGTTTGGTTAATGGGAATGCTTATGCCTGCTGTTACAACTAATTGTGAATGGTATTGCACGTTACTAACCCAAACTGTCATTAAGTAATGCAAAACATAGGACGACAGGGAAGGTGGGTTCCAGCGGACCCACCTCTCCCACCTCAGCTAGCGAGTGCACCTGGCAGTAGTGCCCAGGCCGGACCCTCCTCCGGTGGCCCTGTGCCACCTGTGGGTGGAAGCGCTGCAGGGGATGCGGCTCATCCCCCATCTGCAAGCATGGCTGGAGGAGAACATCCACTCACCCTCCGTAGTGTCCAGACTGTGGTGCGTATGGAGATCTGGCATGCTGTGCTTGGGCCCCTACGCCAGCTTGAGGCACGGGTGGCACAACTCATGGGCGTGCCTACTGCCCATCCTACACAGCCCCCAGCACAGCCCCATCCTGGGCAGTGAAGGCAGAGTGGCAACTGCCCATGGGTGGGGATCTCAGTTCCACTGTTGCCATCTGTGGGCTCATGGGCTCGAGATATCCAAACATCCATCCCCGTCAATTGTGTAACCCCCCCACATGTGTCATACACCACCCCTGTATGCATCTTGTTTGTCTTGTCTGTTAACCTCCCCTACCTACCTCCCCAGCAATACTGACTTCCTGTACCTGACATACCACTCTCACCTGAAAAAAAAAAAAAAAGGGCACTCTGTACCCACAAAAAAATTACGCCCTATACATAGCTGCCCATTTTGCACACATGTCTGCTGGACATGTAAACTGGCAATTACAATTGGCTATACAACAAATATTATTGTTGCCCTCACACCTCTCTCAGGGGTGGAAGGTTTCAAATTTTGCACCAAATTACAAACATGCACAGCTGTTGCTGATGAAACAATGGGCAGCTATGGGCCTTTCCTACATCCCTGCTGCAAAACCCGAGCTTGTTTTCCTACTGTCCTACCCTCTTTGTGCCCCCTTTTTCACCACTTACCTATCTCCCCATTTTCTTTTCTTTAAAAGAAAATAGCGCGGGTGTGCACGAGAGTAAGCACTTTTAAGCAGTATTAAGCGGGAGTGCGCTTCTGTGCGCTTAGCTAAGCATGTCTGCGCAAAGCTAAGCAGCAGTGCGCATGCGTGACCTCCGCGCAAACCAGCGCTAACCCGCTTACAACTGCTTAAAAGTGCCTTAGTCACTCTGAATGACAAGGCCTGTAGTTTTCTCAGCAGCAAAATAAAATACCTCTGTCAGACTCAAACCCAGGACCTTGGAAACACTAGTCTCCATGACTTACCACTAAGCCATGACTGCTATACAAGAAAATTGTGCTGAAAGAAATATATCATAAAATAGTAGGAATTGCTGCCCAAACAGATTTAGCAAGCATTACAAGCTGTGAATGTAAATGGAAAATAGGAAAGCCATAGAAACACATTACAGGAAAGACACCTAGCAGGCATACAAGGAGTGAATGTAAAGGCCAAATATTGAAGCCATAGCAACAGATTGCAAGAGCCACTGCTATATACCAGTTACACCACAATCCCCACAGGAAAGCACACACACCCATATACACAGTATTACTAGTTGTAGGTGTCAGTTTACATACACATGGAGAAGAGGACACTGGAGGAAGGAATACTCAGCTTACAGAACAACATGCATTGCAGTGTCTACAACACAGCCTGAAATATGAGAGACATACCAACCCTTACACTCACAGAACAGTGTCCACAGCAAACCAGCATGGTCCCCACCCTGATAATCTTAAAGGGCTACACCTACCTAACAGACCTTTTTATACAACTGTCCTGTAATCACAGCGAGAACTGCAATCACTACACAACAGGCTGCATGCAATTAGTAAATGCTGGCTAACAATTGGTGCAGATGCCATCACATGGACATGTGCAGATATGTACAAAAGCATCCTGTACTCCCAGTCCACACATGCAATACTTTCATTGCACCCTCTGGAGGTAGAGACAGAGAGAGAGAGAGAGAGAGAGAGAAAGAGAAAGAGAAAGAGAAAGAGAAAGAGAAAGAGAAAGAGAAATGAATAAATAAAAAAAAAAACAGTAACAACAAAACAAAGAGGCTGACAACAGGCCAAGTAACTGTAAGCCTATGCAAACAGCTGCAACGAACACAGGTAATGTAAAGTACTACTATAACAGTCTACATACTGTGAACCCTCCAGATGTGTTATTGGTCTGTATCTATGTATATGAAGATGTGCATAGGGCCAGGGACATACTGCAACTGTCACTGAAGGCTCTACATACATATGTATGTGAAGGTAGCTATGTGCACATAGCAATGTAGGTTGTAGTGCAATGTACAAGTAGGTTGTACAGTAATGGATGTTCATCAGTACGTTACTGTGCGTATACATATGTGGAACTAAAAAGGAGTATATATTTATATATATATATATATATATATATATATATATATATAAAAAACATGTGTATATGTGTATGCATATGTATATCGAGATATGTATGTATATATATATATATATAATATATATACATGTGTGCATGTCTGCATGTGCCCATGTGTGCATGTGTGCATGTGTGCATGTGTGCCTGTGCCCATGTGCCCATGTGTGCATGTGCATGTGAGCATGTGCCCATGTGCGCATGTGTGAATGTGTGCATGTGCCCATGTGTGCATGTGTGCATGTGTGCATGTGTGTATCAGTGGTGACATGGTGTACACATTGTAAACTGTGTTTCCTGTCTTACTCCCACAGGTTCTGGTGCTGCTCTGGTGTTGTGCAGCAGGGAACCTGAATCAGCTGCTGTTGATAGTGATAATGATGATACCTCTGTAATGGCACAGGTATGTGTGCCAGGGTCCGTCATTGGTCAGCCAATTGACACTACACAGCTGTCAACCCCATCAATGCACACGGTCATCCTGCCAATACATCCTTTGTCACCAATGTCCCTAAGTGATGGACAGGATACAGTGGGCATTGACCAGGGTAATGTGGTATCGGTGGCACATGCATCCCCACACAGCAGCCATGGCCAGGGTCCTGACATGGTACCACACAGGCAGACGTCCAGGGGTTCTTGTGGGAGCATCCATGGGCGTACCACCCCTGTCAGATGTGCCCACAGAGGTCTTTCAACCTCAGCTATGTTTCGGGCTGTAATGCAGGCACAGTCACGTATGGAATGGTACACCAGACAGGGTCTGAGGGAGCTGAGAGCATGTCACACAGCTATGAGTGACAGTATGCGTGATGTTGCGGCTGCCATCCGTAACTTCACCGAGGTCATTGACAGACGTTGGGGGGACATATTAGATCTGTTAAACAACTACATGTCCATGAGCCAGGGCAATGGTGGACTGTTGAGGCATCAACGTGGCCGTATGCCAGCAACAGAAGCAGCTGGCAGCCATCACGGATGACAACAGGCCCGCGCCCGCTCACATAGTGCCAGCAGCAGCCCCAGCAATGCTGGGTCTGTGCTGTCATCAGACCGCCCCAGGAGACCATGTGCACGTGGCGCTGGACAGTCCAAACAGGGACCTGTCTCCAGTCACCAACCACCTGCTTCTGATGACAGTACCCAGTCTGGCTTAGTACCTGATACGGTCCCTAGCACCCCTGCCAGGCACAGGTACCGTGTCCATGGCCACAGACAGTGATCTGTATGACCTGGCAGGTACAGTCTGTGGCTGTCCACAAACACCTGTATATGGCAGCCATGAGGTGGGACTGTGTGCATGCATACACACATGCAAAGTGATAACACCTAGGGCTACCGCATACACACACACTGCATCAACATTGCCCCATCTTGTACTGCTGTCCCTCACCAACACACACACACAGACATGTCAATTGGTTGTATCAGTGGCAGACTCAGGCATACCAGGTACACACCCTGTGCATATGATGAAACTGTGCCACCTCCTGCAATCTGTAACATCAGTGCAGGAACAGGTTAACATGGTGCTGATGCACAGGGTGACTACATAGAAGTGTTGTAATAGTATGATGTTGACAACAGTACAGTGTAATGATATCATTGTGGGTATATACCAGCATGCCTGATGCAGTTACAGTATGAATGTCATTGTATTGTTTTGTACACCCATAGTAATTACCATAGTGTACTGTCTGCACATCTTTGCATACTGGTGGTGAGGCTGTCAAGAGATGGCCACCTACATAGGTAGCACAGGGGATACAACAATGTACATATTGATACTCAATGATGGTCATGTCAACTGCGAGTTGCATGCTGTCCACACTCGACTCTGCAATGAGGATGTTTGAGGATGTTGATATCTGTGCAGTAGTACACAACAGGTTCAAGGCTCACAAGAGCACACTAGCACTACAAGGTCACACCTCATACCATGCATGACAGCACCAAAACACAGAACTAACTATGACAGGAGGGAGAGTCTCCATACATGTCAAGGATACTGTGGTGCCAGGACAGGTAGCATACATCATACTAAGTCTGGAACTGCTGAGTGAGGGCTCAGTGTCTGTTATTTGACATGTGTATTATTACAGGTATGAGCACTTGGGTATCAGGCCAATTATTCAACATTATGAAGGCACGTGGTCTATACACTTGTGGGGGGTGTGGCTGGACCCAGCCCGTCTGACCTGCGAATGTCTGAGTACAGGCTTATAGTGCCTGCATATATGCACTGTTACCTACTGGAAGTCATACACTTTGTTTGTTGTAGCATAGTCTACATACAGGCCTGCTGACTGTAGCTTTGTTTGTATAAATGTTTGCTTGTTATGTTCCTGAAACACTGATTCCACCTGCAGTGCAGATTTACAGTGCCTCTGTGGATCCCTAGTGACATCTGTATTGCTTACTGTACTGATGTCCATGTCTCACTTGACAGAACGTCACTGTTTGTCCTGTTTGCATGTAGGTTGCCTGTAACACATTGCATATGACTTACCTCGCATTTGCTCAAGACAGCATTCATATATGCCAGCACTAACAAATCAGGAGCACTACACCCTCACATACTCACCTTGAGTACCTTGTTCCCCATTGGCCCTATGTGTCGTTACTTAGTATGGGATTCACAATGCTATGGTAGCATGTGCAAAGGTCACCTGTCAATCTACTCTCTGGTCCAGTTGGTGAATCTGTGAGTCATGTGGCAATGTTACAGCTGCCTCATGTACACAGACAACCCTCTCCCCTCCCCATACACTTACAACACATGTGAGAGATGCAACCACATAGCCAAACTGGGGGCTAAGCTCTCTTAACTCAGTACTGGCATACCCTGTCAGGTGGAGTGGGATACTACAGTGAATACAGTACCAGTCTCCCATAGATCTGCCACGACCGCAATCCAAATTCAGAAACACACAGGTACATTATTGGACTCTCAGAATAGCATCCTGCCTGGGCAGCTGACACCTGCAAAGCAGACACACAAGCAAACGTTAAGCCAGAGCAGAGCACGTGCAACACATAGCTCACAAAGCCTGTGTGCCAAACAGTCACAGGCGATACGGCTTGACAACACACCTGCTACAGTTGTATGAGGTACCTCTATCGTCAGGTACACTGAGGTCCTGCTCACCAGGCTGAACAAGGTGAAGGTCACGCTGAGATGCCCGTCGGAAACTATGATCCACCACATAACACAAGCATACCGGTCACTCCAAGGCATGTAGAAGTATGACTCAGTCATTGTCTGTGCCAGTGTGTATGACCTCTGACACACCTCCCTGGACTACATGTTAGGGGACATAGAGGGGCTGTCTGAGCTTGTGGCACAGGATGGTATGACCCTGACCTTGAGTAGCATCTTACCCTCACCAAGAATGCTGCCACAATATGTAGACAGGATGATCAGTTTCTGCAATTAACATATGTTTCGGTGACATTCAAAGGGGATCCAATGCCTGTCAGTGTGGGATTACATGCTGGACAAGCCACATTGCTTTGCTTGGGACAGCTTGCACCTGTCACCCATGGGCCATTGTATATTGGCAGAGGCTGTTGCTACACACATAGTGCCTTTGTATGCAAGGCTGACATTACATAGCCACCTACACAGGTATCACACGGGATAGGACACTAATAGAAATGCTACTCAACAGCAGCAGTGTAAACCTCAAGATGCATGCAGTGGAAACTGTTCTTAGCATGGGGTACAGCAATGTCCGTGCAGTAACAGACTCCTGGTACACGGCTCCCAGGTGCACCCCATCACTGCCAGGTCATACCTCATACCATGCTTGTCGTCCCCTACACATGCACCAAACCAGAACAGGGGGGATGTATCCAAAGACAACTCAGATACACACACCCCCAGGTTGGTGGCACAGCACAAAGCATCAGAGCCTATCCATGTGCAACTAACAGTGGGTTAGACTGCCTTCAGGTTCATAGCCTGGCACACACCACCCTCCCATACCCAGGAAACCCACTTGGCCTCCTTGACAACACTGGGAATATGACGGTCTCTACAAACACAATTATATGGGTGGACTGCGACTACCCAAACATAGAGTGTGAGCATTACTCTAGCTCCAAGACCCTATCTGAAGGGTTCTTAGCATTCATTCCCTGCATTGCTATGGAACAACTTGTTACCACTCCCACAAGAGGTGACAACATGCTGCACATGTTCATCACCAACATGTGGACTATATGCTCCAGACCAGTCATGTATCCCTCGCTGGTGGGATGACACCATCTACAGCCCACACTGTATATTCACATACCACATGCAGCCCCTGCACAGAACACCACAGTCATACAGTTGTCTAATGTATATTCCATGTATTCACATGAGGCAGGCTTCGGACATGGGAACTCTTGCAGTTCACAGGTACATATGTGTAGGTGGCACACACATACATCATGTGTGCATTGACATTAATGATATAATGTATGTTGTGCAATATTGGGAACAACACCCCACACACATGGACAAACTGTGTGACAAAAATACACATGGCGTTTGTAGGATACAAACCCCTACCTAACTATGTTAGGTCACTTGTGAGAGACGCAGTAGCAGAGCGTGCTATTTGCATTACTGGGAGGATTGCTTTCTCCTGCTGTACTTATAGGGTGCTGACATCATCAGTGTTTAGACAGTGGAATAACCTGTACTGGGAGTGTAGTGGTGAGTGGAGTGAGCTTCTGGGTTATGGACCAATCGGTACAGCATGTCCTGTTTATGTCTGTGCTGGGGTTCAGGCCTGTCAGCTGCATAGGTCACCAGCATTCAGATTTTACATGGTGCCAAATGTCCATTGATACCAGCTTGGTCATGGCTTTATACATCAGGCACAGTTCACCTCCAGCCAGGCGGCATGGCACTGTGTGGAGCTGCAGTTTGTTTAATCAGGTGACACATGGCATCTGTTACAGCTCTGCGATCCTCCTGGTGGGGTATTTGTGGGGTCTTTCCAGTTGATGCAGGTGTCTGCTAAGGTACATCCCTGAAGGGCCATTGTACACAATTGTGAGGCTGCTGATAGATGACTGGAGGGGCACATTGGCCTACCCTGACCGAGCTGTGCTTACCTTCATGATTAGGAGGGTATATGGTATGTTTCTGTAACCACTACAGACACATGGATGTCACATGCAGGATATCTATCACCTTGTGTCCCCAGGTCTCTTATTGCTCCTGATGTACTTACTGGGTTAACACCTATGTGGTAATTTCTGGCCATGTACTGTGTTTCCAGAGGGGATGACTATACACTATTCTGCATTTAGCTTGTTGACATGGCTGTGGCACCACTTGTCTGTTTCTATGTGTGCCTTTTGTAGGTTGCTTGTGTCAGCTGGAGGGTCCGATATGGTGGGCAGTTTGTAGTCCTCTGCGAACCTGTTCAGACAGAGTCCTTACATGTTGGCCTGTACCTATGTGACATATATAGCATACAAGAGAGGTCCCAGGACCATGCCTTGTGGGATGCCAGTTGTACCTGGTTTGCAGTCCGACATGGCTGCAGCATGTCTGACCAGGTCAGTTCTGTCCTTGAGCTGGTGTGTAACCCATCTACTTGCATAGGGGTTTATAGTTAGGCTGGTGAGCTTATCTGTACTGCCAACTAGGTTATTGTATGGAAGGGTTTAGCAAGGTCCAGATAGGCTGTGTGATCCACATTCCCCACATCAATGGCCTTGGTGCGCATTTCACATGAGTCTGTCATGTGTGAGAGGCAGGATCTGCCCTATGACAGCCACACTGGGTAGGGTCCAATGTCTGTAGGTACCCAATGTCATTATTCCTGGGATCCATGATCATCCTCTCCATTACTTTGCCAACCTAGATAGTCGGGGTTGAGGGGTGATAGTTTGCAATATCCATTCAGGCACCCCCTTTGTGGTGAGGGACCACTGTTGCTGTACACTGCTGTTTGGGTACATATCCTGTGGTAGGACTGATAGTGCGCAGTACTGCTATTTGGTGTTCCATTCTTCTTACAGTACTTGTTGGACACAACCCAGGACAACATCTGGTACCATTGATGCTGTGTCCTGTGCTTTGTAGATGCTGGCTATTACCTCAGCATCTGCAATGTCAGGGAGCCAGCACTCTGCTGGGATAGATATTTGGCAGTTAGGTTCTGGTGGGGAGTTTGCAAAGAATCTGTTAGGTAGGATGTTGGCAATGTGTGTGGGTTTGGTGTATTGTTTGTGATATTGGAGTGCTGCAGAGCATATCTGTGGATTATCACCATGGTTCCTACCATCAGGTAGGACAGCTGTGTGATAATCCTTTGTGTCCTGCACAATTTGTATCATCATAGGTTCATAGGTTCATACTAGGCTATCTGCCCTGGCCTTGTTTGAGCATGAACAGACTGTGTGTGAGTTTCGACACCCCTTGCAATGTGCATATTATGCCCATGTAGGGTTTACTTTACTAGATGTGACACAGGGATGGCCCCTAGTGTACACCTACTATCTCCCATGCACTTCACCAGATTTCTCTTGTTGAGTATGAGTGTGGAGCTCAGCCTATCATGGACTGGGATTCTGTTCCAGAGTGTAAGGAGCCTCTGGGTTATGGATCTGTCCCTCCAGTACATCCTATTTATCTATGTGTGGAGGTTCAGATATCTCACTGTGGTGTCTCTGCTGGATTTGGGGTTTCTGCATTGGAGCATGTCCATTCATTCTGGATTGGACATGGCATTGTACATCAGGCATACATCACCTCTGACTGGGCAGTATGCTTCTGAATTGGGCTGTGGTTTCTTCAGCCAGGCTGCAGATGTCAAATGTTTGGACCCTTTATCCTGTTGGTGAGGTACATTTGGGGTCTTTATAACTGCTTCAGGTGTAAGGTAAGGTACATCCAAACTGGGGCATTGTTGTCACATATGGGCCTGATAAGGGAAGAGTATGGGGGCACAGTGACCTCTCTTGATCTACATGTGCATCCTTTCATATTAAGGTGGGCAATATAGCAGGTCTTCCTGGCCACCTTGGCAATGTGAGTGTCACATGACAGGTTACCGTCCACTTGTGTCCCTAGGTCCCTGATTACTTCTTCCATACATAATGGATTGCCACCTATGTCATACTTTGTGTGTGCCTTGTATGGTATTTGTTGAAACATTCATACTCTGCGGCGTCTTCAGGAAGGCTGGCTGGGGTACCTGGGTTTGTGAGTGTGGTCTGTAGCAGGCTTCAAACAGGGACACGGTTTGAGCCAGTGTTACTTTCACGTGGATAGTCCATGCTGCTTCTTACTGTGGTACCAACCTGGGGGTGTGGTTATCCTTGACAATTCCTGATAGCCACACTCCTATTGTAGTGTGTTCCATGTTTTGGAGCTGTAGAGCATGGTATGAGGCATAACCTGGTAGTATTAGGGTGCTCTTCTGGGCCTTGACCCAGGTTTCTGTTACAGAACAGATATTACCATTCTCCATGCTGAGGTGGGTTTGGTCTGCATGCATCTTGCAGGTTAGACTTCTGGCGTTGGGTAGCATTACATCCAGGTTGTTATCCCTTGTGCTACCTATGGTGGTGGGTTTGTGTTTCCAGCCTTACCTATTCAAGGTACACTGGGGGTGACAACAGCCTTTGCCAGTATCCACACAGCCAGGTGTGCTGGGTGCGTGCCATCCCTAGCAGGTGGGGCATCATGTCTTGCTCGGCATGTCAGCCCAGGCTGTCAGCCATGTGTTCCCCCTTGCTAACAGCAATACTTCAGCCAATTATTGTACTTGATATTGTTGTCTTCATAGTGTGGCATCATGCTTGGTGAGGGTGAGATGTTAGGCAGGGTCTTCATGTTTGCATATACTAGATGGTGTTACATTGCTTAACATATGGCGATCATGCCTCAGGTGGTGCTGCAGGGCTGCCTCTGTCGGATGCATATACTACACTCCCTGTACATGTTTGAAAGTAGGTTGTGTCATGTTAGGCGTCCCTGTTACTATATGAGTGAGTCAGAGAGGGTTATCATTCCCAGGGTTCCTACTGAGCCAGTGTATGTGCTATGCGTTGCCTCTTTGCCAAGGCCAGGGCATACTGGGCACACCTCCTTCTGTCTACTGGGGCAGGCTCACGTAGTTCCTCCTCCGAGTCACGCTCTGCCTGTGATGGCCTTGGCAATGGTGGGGGGGATGTTTGTCCCGGCCCTATGCTGGTCCTGCTGCAGCTGTTTTCGCAGAATCATATTATGTAGCATTGCACATACCATGACGATTTGGGTACATGTAGTTGGTGAGTACTGCAAGGCTCCACCAGATGTGTCCAGGCACTGGAACTGTGACTTGAGCAGCCCAAACACACGCTCTATTACATTACATGTTTGTGCCTCATTATGGTGTTCTTGTTCAGGTGTGTGTGCGTTTCTGATGGGTGTCATCAGCCACGGCTCCAGTGCATATCCTGCATCCCCCACTAGGTGACCATGTGGGATGTCCCCATTGGCAAATGTCTGGTACAGCTGCGTCAAATGCCAGATATGGGAATCATGGTAGCTCCCAGGGCAGCCAGCACATATATTCATTATTATACCCTGGGCATCACACATGACCTGGCAGTTGATGGAGGGGAAGCCCTTGTGGTTAATGTAGGCCCTACCCCGCTCACCGGCTGGTGCTTTGATGCATATGTGCGTGCAGTCTATTCCACCCACTACCTCAGGGTATTCCGCTATTTGCTGGAAGAGACGCATATTGCTGGCCAATACCTCACGGGCATTGGGGAAATATACATGCTCACCGACATGTGCTGACATGGCATCCAGGAACTGGTGCAGTACCCTGGAGGCTGATGCCTGTGATATCCCCATAATATCACCAGTTGGTCTCTGGAAGGTACCTGTTGCTAGTATTCTTAGGCCAACACATACCTTGGGTTCCACTGGGATGGGTTCCCTTCTGTTGGTTCTGTGTGTGAGGCATGGCCTGCACAGCTCAACAATTTGCTGCAGGAGGTCTCTGTTCACTCTATAGTGCTCCACTATCTCCAGCTCATGTAACCCCTGGTAGGTGACCCTGGGCCTGTACACTCTTCTCCATCTCCTCACTGTGGGTTGTCTGGCAGCATTTGCATTGTCACCACCCTCAGCAAGTCTCCTATGTCTCCATATAACAGCTATGGCAGCCCCTAGCATGTTTGGTCTGAGTGCAGCTTTTTCAGTTTTCACTTCTACTAGCTTACTCCTGTGTTGCAGTGTCTCTTGAGAGAAACATACTTCAATGTTGTTTGCAGTGTTTTAAGTGCTGGGCTGGGCTAGTATTCTGCCTGTGTAATTGCCTGCTTCTAATTGTTTTCACCTGCTAGCTCTACCAGTATTCCCTGCTAGCTTCCTACTATTTCTTCTGCTTCCTTTTTCCTCTCTGTTTCCTCAGGGGGGAGCAGCTAGCATACCAACGAAAACACGCTCACAGTGGCTACCATGCACGCACACATGCTTACACGGACTAGAATCTGCTTATGCGGGTTAAAACGCGTGCACACCAGCGCAAACAGGTTAATAGATCTTTACACAAGCACCTACATGCTTACTCTGCCTTACACAAGTTCACTCTGTCTTACTCGCGCATCCCAGCGCACACACGCGCACATGCACGCACAACAAGAAACTTTGGTGTTGGCCACAGTGTACACCTTCCATTTCTTGACTTTCCCATGCTTATCTGTTGACACTCCTCTTTTTATGCTGTGTGATTGACATCTTTCACATACCACTTTGCTCCAATGAGCTTGATTTCTTCCTGACATTCCCCCCTGTGATGTTACCTATCTCCTACTCTGTTACTCCCCCTTATCTAACTCTTACACTACACAGAATGTGCTCATTTGCTATGTGACAGTGTGATTCATTATCCTCCACTCATTTACATAGGATTGCCTATTAATGCTTAGTTACATGTCTTACACTCAGCTTCCCCCCTTAGCAACTACTAGACGGAGGCCATGTTGTTTTCGGTCTGCTAGTCCCTGCATTGCAAATCCATGCATTACATAAAACCCACATTTGTGGGTTTCAATCCTTTATTTTTATGTCTTATTTAGCGCAGCCCATTTGTGCGCGGCTGCACTGCGTTTAAACATCGCCGAAAAAAAAAATAATTATTTTATTTCATGTTTGCATCGGGTTACCGTGCCAATGGCCACATATTTGGCCATTGGCATGCTGACTGCAACATATGCACACTTTAATTGGAGCTGTCATGGCTCCATTGTGTTATTTGCAGTAACGTACTCAGTTGTCAACTGAGTACATTTCTGCACCTAACACGACTCTTACACGGGCTGGTTTCAGCTTCGTGGATCGCTAATTGAACTCATTTGCATGCCTTTCGGCTGCAAGTGAGGTGATTAGCATATCCACGCCCTGCCGGTGTAAGAGTAATTTTAGCTGGTCTCTTACACGGGATTTCGGGCTGTTCCTGGATCGCGATGGCTGCATGGAGTCTTACACGACTCTTGGACTCCATGGAAGCCATCGTGAATCCTGCCCATTGTCACTACTGCATGTGGACCCTCCTATGTTACCCTTAAAGAAATGAAGACATCCTTAGTTGCCCTAAATGATTCAAATGAGAAGAGGTATAAGACGTACATTTTTTAATAAAAATGGAGCAAATATGTCTGCAAACCCTTTTTAGGAATGACCTAGACCTAAAACACTAGCATAAAATAACATAACTCTGAATAAACAATGGTAAGTACTCATTCAACAATAAGCAATAAGTAAAAAACTGAACATTGTGAATACAATACAAAGTTCAGGTTATGCTACTTGCAAACCCTTTTTGGAAATGTTCCAGGTTTGAAAGAACTGAGTGAAAATATGTCCAGACTGAATGTGTAAAACATGTTACACATTATCTGATATGCAACCAGTATAAGGTCAGACGTAGCAAATAAAATTCAATAGTCAGTTCAAAGCACTGAACAGAGCATATGTGTATTGCGGTAAGAAAATTACATAAACAATGTGTCCTAAAGTAGGACTGTCAATTGTAGAGGTTAGATCAATTAGAAGAAAGTGTTAGAATGACACTTGCAAAGTTAATGGGGTAAGATAAAATTCATCAGAGAGATGAGAACTGTTATAATGAGTGCAATTTAGCGAGGAAGGTTTGTCAGCATTTCAGGGTGGTTTGTTATATTATAGAATATAGGTGTTAACAACAGAATGAGTAAATGTAAAGGTCTGAAGGAATGTAAATTTTGACAGGAGTGGAGTTTGATAAGTATTGTAATTTGAAGGTAGTTATATTATTTGACTTTAGCTTAGGAGATTCATAGGTTCTTGAAAAAATCTCCTACACAGGAGATGAAAGCGCTTGGATTTGACTCATTTGGATTAATATTATTCATTTATTCATTTATTTATTTTATTTTTTTCCTCTGTGTGTTGTTAATAAATTGCTTTGTTACATATTATACGCCTAGTGGATCATTTTTTCACCACTTTATAAGCCTAGCCATGGAACTCAAATGTGTCTCACAAGTTATATGTTTTAAACATTTATATAGGGGTGATTGATGGTTATGACATGATTTACTGACTGTTTTCATCCGTCACAGACATAGGTGTCAAACCAGGGGTGAATTTTGGATTTCCCATCCAATGGTCCAAGTTACACTTAAATAGGGTTAGGAATGGATTTTGTTTCACATGGATGGGGACCATATTCCAAATAATGTGAATTCTCTGAGATACATATCTGTCTCTCCAACATGACTTATTTATGTTCAAGCAAAATTTAGAGCTTTAGATCTAGTAGTTCTGATGCTGTTTGTTTCACAGATGTGCAAAAGGTTTATTAAAGTGAGGTCCAGGGATGCCTTGTATGGCAAGCATATTTTGCCTCTCAGCAGTCTGTAGGAAACCAACTATAGAAATATGGCTTTGAGGTGATCTGCATACAGCACTGTGTTTATGCTCTGTATTCTTTTTGTAAGAACCTTTGCAGACATTCCAGTTGCTTCATGTGTCTGATCAAGTACATACTGAAGGGAGCATTATGCTCAATGGTGGATATAATGAGGGCCGAATATATTTCCACAATTACATCCGTGGACCTAGGTGTCATGTCCTTGCTTATAAGACGCACAACAAATAAGAATTTCCTAACTATATGTTGCAAAAGGTGCGTAGGCTAAGTTATTTTATGGAGAAGTAATTAGAATTTTTCATTGACTGTCAAAGTAATGGGGCTGATGGGTTTGCATGAAATGCTCTTTCAGTGATTTATGGAAGGGTAGACGTTTATACAGCTGTTTTCTAACACAGTTAGTGTCTTGGGAGAATAATGGTACTCCTGTAATTACAATATCATCTTCATCAATCACGCAGTTAACATTGAGGAAGTTCCGTGCCAAATCTTTGTTGAAAAGGACCAACAGAAGTGAGCCAAAGACAGAATCGCCTTAGGGAACATCAGTGTTTGTAGTGGCAGGGTATGTGCGTGTTTTATTGGCAGAAATTGTAAAAGTTATGTTAAGCAGGTACTTTTTTGAACCTCAGCCACACCTCTTCAAAGAATCTGCACTGATCTTTAGTAGGAGGATGTTGTAGTTAATGCTTTCAAAAGCTTTTTTTTTTCCACTGGTGAACACTGCTTTTGTGAGTTTTCCTTTTTCCAGGTTGGTGCAGATGTCCTTCATATGTGCAAAAATAACAGTAGTATTATCATACTTATACCTAAGGCCATGTTATTTATCAGAAAGGATGTGATACTGAAGTTCATTTCACTGAATTTGCAGACAGATTTGGAGCACCTGTGTGTCTAATTAATGCAGCTCTTAAAATGTAGCTTGAGCAGAGGAAACTGGAGCTAGGGGTGAGGCGCATCAAGGTAGCTGCAAAAATAAAATAATATGAGATGGACATAAAACTAGGGAAAAGGGAGAGAGCGGTTGAAGCTGCAGATAAGGAAAAAAACAGCAGCATGATATTTAGGAAAGGGAGAAGGATTTAGAAGACAGAGCTACACTGAACCAGCAGGAGAAGGAGATGAGCAATATTCAAAAGACACACCTGAGTAGCTGTGGGGAAAACCCAGCCCTGAAAGTTAGTGCTAAATTGTTTTCTCCTAATAAGGAGTGGGATGAATGTTATAGTTTTATTCAGACATCTGAATACATGAACAAGCAGCCTTAAATAGACCAGAGTAGTGGATGAAGTTTTTAATCCCTCAGCTGAACAACAATGACGGTCTTAATTATATGAAGGTTAAAAATGGTCCATGTAGATGCTTTAAACTTACCACTGAAGCTTGCAGAAGAAGTTTTGGGAACATAAGAGAGAGGTAGTGGACTCCATCGGTGATTTCATTGCAAATCTAGGCACTTATTTTAAAAGGAGACTGAGTTGCTACCAAACTACTATTTTTAAAATGTTGGGCAACATTATGATAAGCAAGCGAACATGCCTTACTTTAACTAAAGATATAAGAGATTAGGTATTTAACACTGCCAAGGAAATTTGTAGAAATGGTGAGCTGTACCTAGCCATTGAGGTACGGCAGCATAAGAAAGGTTTACCTAGTATTATCCATGGAAAAAATTGAACCCAAGAGGCAATCTAATGATCACATCCAACTCCATAGGAAATGGAGGAAACAATGGCTCTAGCACATGACAAAGTCTTTGCATTAGATGTTTCTAGTAAAACCAAGTTAGGCATGTACAGTCCAAGTGTCAGCCATTGCTAGGAGTTTTAACACATCAGACATAGCTATTGTTAACCTTACAGTGGTTAGAAAGGAATATTGTTTACTGGCAGTCCACAACAGTTAGGGCTATGAAAGGTTCAACTTTTAGATATCATTAGACAAAATTTTCTTGGGCAGGGAAGGGAGTAGGGATTCAAACAGATGAAAGTGTTCTATGATATCACAACAAAAATTTTAATAGGACATGATTTTGATGATACAGTACCATGTGTGTATACAAATGCATCCAAACAGGCATACTGACAAGCACAAAGGAAAGGTGGAAGGGGAAGCCACATTACCCTTACCTGCAGTACAAATGATGATGTAGTTGTTTCATGGGAAAAGCTAGGCAGTGGCAGCAGAAACTATCTGGCTAAGTAACACATGCATACATAACAAACAAATATTTCAAGCACAATCAATAATGCCCTTCTAGCCTGCCAATATACCAAAACAGTTGTTCCCACAATAAGTGTCCAGGCTGTTCTAAAAATACCTAAACTAGAGCTTGCTTTAATGTAATTTGGTATGATATGCCATGCATCAGCTACTCTCTCAGAGGACCAGTTGGTATACTTCTCATTTCTAATCATCATCACCATCATCATCAGCCCACTTTTTTCCATTTTTTTTTTCTACATGGGGTCAGGGTATTGTGTTAACTGTCGCCAACTCTCTTGATTCACTGCCACGCTCCTGCCTTCTTAACACTCATGTCTGACTGTCATATATCTTCTTTCACACAATCCATCCACCTCTTTGGTGGATGTCCTCACTTCCTCTTATCTTCTTCCTGTTTGTCCCAAATCTTCCTCACCTGATTGTCTTCTGTTTTTCTGCATATGTGTCCAAACCAATGTAATCTGTTCTTGTTGATCTTTTCTGCAATTGGAGCTACTTTGGCTTCTGCTCTTATATCTTCATTTCTTCATCTGTCCCACAGTGTACATCCCACCACCCTTCTCAGGCACTTCATTTCCATCATCTCGAGCTTCTTCAACTGTTCTGCCTTTACTGCCCAGGTTTCTGTACCATACAGTAGTACTGGTCGCACCACTGTCTTGTACACCTTACTTTTCTTTTTTTTTTGGCATTCTTCTGTCATAGACTACACTTGGCACTCTATACCAGTTAACTGCAGACCCTCTGATTCTAGCTTTGACTTCTTTATTCAGACTTCCCTTCTCCTCAACCACCCCTTCTAGATACTTGAAGCTGTTTACCTGTTCCACTATCTTCCTTCTATCTCTATTCTCATCTTCTTCTGATTTCCCCAATTTGCTGCCATTACCACCATCATATCTGTTCTTAGTTTCATCTCATGTGCCTTTAGTTTTGCATTCCATTCTCCTATCCTTTGCTGAAGTTCAAGCTCAGAGTCAGCCTGTAATGTCACATCATCTGCATACAGCAACTTTGTTGACCTATCCCGTCCAACCTCTTTGCTAATGTAGTCCATCACCAGTATGAACAGCAGTGGGCTCAGAGCTGAACTTTGGTGTACACACAGTCCCACTGGGAACCCCACTTTGAGACTAAATACTGTTCATACTTGACTCATAGGATCCTTGTACATAGCCTGCACTAATTCTACCAATGTTTATGTGACTTCAAACCACCACAGTACTGCTCATATCAGCTTTCTTGGGACCTTGTCATATGCTTTCTCCAAGTCTAGGAATGCCCAGTTGGACTCTCTCCTCATCTCTAGCTTCTTCTCAAGTATCTATCTCACTGCAAACATTGGGTCAATTGTGCTGCATTCTGATCTGAATCTGAACTGCTCATCTCCCATCTTACTTTCTACTACTCTGCGTATCCATTTATCAGTCACCCTCTCCAGAAATTTCATGCAATGTGATAGGAGTTTTATGCCTCTGTACTGCCTGCAGTTGTGGATGTCCTCTTTGTTCTTGTACACTGGCATGAGTATGCTTATGCTCCAGTCATCTGGGATATGCCTTTCTCTCCACACTGCTATTAATACCCTCAGGAGCCATTTCCTCACCTATCTTACCCAGCATCTTTAAATTATCTGCTGTGACCTCATCTGAGCTTGCTGCTTTCCCTGTCTTCATTTTCCTTAGTGCTGTTCTTACTTCTTCTAGGGTGGACTCCTCCTCTTCTTATTTCTAATATGTAACTTAAATTTTCACAATCATGGATGCCCTTGGTATATTTCTGCTGTACTCTTTCCAGTTTACTCATGCTTGTTTTATTATAAGGTTTCCATATTGTTATTCCATACTCAAGATTGGGTATAATATAACAAACAATGACTTCATTATTTCTGATTTCCTAGACTTTTAAAGTTGTTTTTATACAAGCTATAGTTTTATAATTGTCAACTAATTGGTTGATATGATTACAAAAACTCAAAGTTGGATCTACCCATATACCCAGGTCCTTAAATGAATTTGCAGTTTCAAATACCATGTGCTACATCTCCCAAATCTCATATGCATAGTTTCTAATATATTCTTTAACATATTATTTTCCTGTGCCCAAATGGTCAATTTAGTAAAGTTCTTTTGCAGACATGCCCCATCCGTAACATATTAGTTTACACATTTCCAAATCATCTGAATATAGACTATAGAACACCTCAGATGAAAAAGATTCAGAGCTTCCTTGTTCCTGACTTCAACACCTGCGATGAAAAGACTTAGATTGTTTCTAAAACCATCTGGACCTACAAAGCTGATATAATATTTTTTTTTACTTACTCTAACTGTTTCAGTACTATTTAAAACTTCTGTGCTGCATTTATTGATTTAGTTGACTTTATCATTGTTTTTCAGCCTGCACTTGTTAAAGAAACACCATCTGGTTGCTACTTTACTGCTTGTATGCTGTTTTAACAGAATACTAATATTTCCTAACCTCCTCTGGTACTGCAAAAGCTGTTCTGAGTTTACCAAAGTTCTCCCGAGTCTGTTAAAATATTTCTAACTTTTATAAAGTTTTTGTATGTTGTTGTTTTCTTATGTTGTGCACTTTTTTCTGTATTTTGTTGAACATTTCTCAGGGTTAATGAACTTATTTCCAAGGATTCCTGATACTGCAGGAATTCTGACTAGTTGTAAAGCATTTGTAACTGCATTTGAGCTCAAACCCAATTAGTTTTACATTAAAAGGGTTCGTTTCCACTCTGGTGGGAGCAGAGCTGAATTCAACCCATCCAAGTTGGAAACTGCTGGTGGAAAGTTTATTGTGTTTTTTATCTGATTGGTCTGAGGGATTAACTGTGTAAAAGTCTTTCATCCTGCGGGTATAAAAGCAATGTGCAAATGCTATTCCCCGTGTCTTGTATATAAGCAAACCTCTCCAGTTTAAAATCCTCTATAGGAAACACTCTCCATAGTCCCCCGCTGTTCACATCTGCTGAAAGAGCTGCCAGATTATGCAGAGTAGTACCATTGCAGGTCATCTGACCAGAGCTGCTCAATGTTTCACGACTTTTGCCATACGTCTGTAGAGATTCTGCTGAAATCCAAAGCGCCCACTGTTAAATTCGAAAAAATTAGTACTTTTTGAGTTTTCTTTGCACTTTGCTGACTGTATTTACTAATTTTGCTGATTTTATTGTACTTTTCTACACTTTAAAAAAATCTGTTCTATTGCTTTAAGTAGCTAGTACATAGCATAGACTACATTCACATCTGCTGAATCTAGACTGTATTGTTACACTTGAGGACTATTCCAGCCATCTTACATTAGGAGGGTCCTGCCTGCACCCTTGTGGCAGAGGTGTTCAGTCTGAGCTTCATCTGAGTTGAAGATTACTGGAGGAAAGCTCATTTTGTGCTTTCCCATTGGCAGTTTAGCTTAAAAGTGTTTAATTTTAACTTGAAAAAACAACAAATGGAAAGAATCACAGGCCTAAAGCAGATGCCATTTGCTGACCATCTAAAAAAAACTCCAGCTATACTCTATGGCATATCTACTCAGAGGTGATCTCTGCTTAACATACAAGGCCATGTCAAACCCTGAGCTGTTGGACATGCTCCACTTAAAGAAATCCCAATCCCTCAGAGCCACACGCTCCAGGGATCTAAACCTTGTCATCACAATGAACAAAACATGCTGGAGGGATAGGTTTCTGACCAGAGACTCCCCATACTCTAGAATAGACTGCCCATACATGTCAAGTAGAGTGCCTCCTTGGCCCTCTTCAAAAGGAACCTTGATGACTGGCTGGGAGATAGGAAATTCACCCCGTGGATAATGTCAGTCAGCCTGCTAGACAGGGGTCCAGAGAAGTAAATATTGTGGGAAGAAATATCCAGGGAATTGTTATGGCTAGGCTTGTATAGGCCCTAGGGCTGATAGCCTAGTGCCACCCTATGAACCTATGAACCTATGAATATAATGGATCAATCCAAAATACTTTAAGCTTTAATAAAAAAACAAAAAAATAAAGTTAAAAAAGATTAAGCACTTTCCTCCTAGACAGGGTACTCATTAGAATGCTATAATTTACGTACAGACTCAATTTATACCCAAGTTCCTCTTAATTAAAACTAATTACTAATAGTTAATACAATAAACAGTAAGCAGAATTTAAAGAATCATGCACTATAAAAGTTTTTTTTTCTTTTCCAACTTGTAAAAACATTTGTCTCCAGCACAGTTTCACATATGTTTTAATTAAATACACAAGAAAACCTTAGTGTATAAAATCTAAAAGCTTAATACTAAAATAATAGCTAAAAAAATAAATAGTAAAATATCTCAGAAGAACTTCCAATTAGTGGAACCAAAATAAAAAATACAAATGTAATTAAAAATAAGAATATAAAATGACCAGTTAAATACAACCGTACAATCCATTTCCTAAAAAAACAAGAAAAAACATAAATGCAAATATATAAAAATATATACTATTATACAATGACCCCCCCATTAATATTCCAAAACGTGCATGCTGATTGGTCAGCATGCCCGTTGTAAATCCGGCTTATACTAATGGAAAAAGGTCCGGTCACCCAGACTTTTTCCATTAGTATAAGTCTTCATTTTTTTGTGTTTTTGGTAGCAACGGAGAACGGAAGAGCTCATTTGCTGTAATCTCGCTATGTTAAATGAGTTTAACATAGTGAGATATCTTAAAAAAAAAAGCAACAGAGATCTTCCTTTCTCCATTGCTTTTTTTAAAGATATCTCGCTATGTTAAACTCATTTAACATAGCGAGACAGCTTTAAGAAAGGGAACGGAGATCTTCCTTTCTCCATTGCTTCCACACAGTTCTGATGTACTGCGTAAGCATATGCATGCGCAGTACATCAGAACTGCCACAGAATACCGGACAGCTGCGGAAGGGCAGCACGGAGGCATTATACAATGCCATTATTTAAGAAAAGTAACCCCCGGATTCATGAATCCTCCGTGTAAAGACTTAATATGTCTTACTCGGAGGCTGCAGTTGAACGGTATGACATCAACATGCCATGAATATGCATGAGGGCACGATGACTCAACCGTAAGTCTTACACAGACCATGTAAGAAAGCAGGGGGCATGTCTGACTGCCAAGCAGTCTAAATGTCCACGCCCCTGCAAGTGTTCAAAATAAAAGCAAATAAACAAGAGCGAGTCCGCTCAAATGTCCCTGCACCCAACACCTCACTGTCTGATATTGTAAACCCCCATCACAGTTCTAAAACGCATAACATTAATTTTTTTTTTAAATTCCCAACATAGCTGCCAGTATTTGTGCGTGTGTGCACAGGTGTGCCCATTGCTTAGCTACAGTTAGCAATTCTGACAAGGAAGAGCATAAGAAAGAATGTTTATACAAATAATCACAAATAGCAATAGTGTAATGGTAGAGCGTTCGCACAAAAAAGAGGCATTCACGGTTTGAATCCCACCATTCCCTTTCGTATTTATTTTTTAAATCAGTATGTGGAATAATACTTAATAAATATGTTTAAACATAACTAAAAAGCAGTGAAATGGCCAATATATAGGTTCATATGTTCATACGTTCATACTAGGCTATCTGCTCTAGGGCATTTATAAGCCTAGCCAGAATGTGTTTGGCTTTCGCCACCCATTTTAAATTAATTTTGCTATGCCCTTTTTCGAGGTTAGTATACTGTGCCTCTGTCTAACAGTGACACAGAAGTGATACCCGGGGTAGACCTATGATCTCCCATCCACTCATCAAGATTCCTCTTGAAGAGAGTCAATGAGGGACTCTGCCTAACCTGGACTGGGATTTTATTCCAGAGTGAAGGGAGCCTCTGGGTTATAAATCTGTCCCTCCAGCATGTCCTATTTATTTCAGTGCTGAGGTTCAAGTCTCTCGAGCACGTAGCTCGATGGGATTTGGATTTTCTGAGGTGCAGCATGTCCATTAATTCTGGGTTGGACATGGCTTTATATGTCAGGCACAGATCGCCTCTCAGCAGGCGGTATGCCACTGAGTAGAGCTGGAGTTTCTTTAACCGGGCAGCATATGGCATCTGTTTGAGCCCTTTGATCCTCTTGGTGAGGTACTTTTGGGGTCTTTCTAGTTGCTGCAGGTGTCTGGTAAGGTACATCCCAAAAGGGGCATTGTACTCAATTATGGGCCTGATGAGGGATGAGTAAAGAGGCACGATGACCTCCCCTGATCTAGATGTGAATCCCTTCATGATTAGGTGGGCTATATAAAATGTTTCTCTAACCACTTTGGCCAAGTGGTTGTCAAATGAGAGATTGTATCAACTTGGGTCCCCAGGTCCCTAATTACTTCTTCTGTACTTAATGGATTGCCACCTATGTGGTAATTTGTGGGCACTTTGTTTTTGCCAAAGGGGATGACTATACACTTTTTGTCATTTAGCTTGAGGCCATGGCTCTGGCACCAGTTGTCTGTTTCTATGAGGCCCTTTTGGAGGATGCTTGTGTCGGCTGGAGAGTCGATTATGGTGCCCAGTTTGCAGTCATCTGCGAACTTGGTCAGCCACAGTCCTTCCATGTTGGCCTGTACCTCCGAGAAATATATACTGAACAAGAGAGGTCCCAGGACTGAGCCTTGTGGGACGCCACTTGTAACTGGTTTGGAGTCTGACATGGCTCCAGCAATTCTAACCATGTGGGTTCTGTCCTTGAGCCAGTTTGCAACCCATCTAGTGACATAGGGGTTTATATTTAAGCTGGTGAGCTTATCTATAATGCCCGAGTGGGTATTGTATCGAAGGCTTTTGTGAGGTCCAGGTAGGCTGTGTGGACCACCTTCCCCTCGTCAATGGCCTTGGTGACTGTTTCAAAGAAATCAACCAGGTTTACAAGGCAGGATCTGCCCTTAACAAAGCCAAACTGGGTAGGATCCAGTGTCTGTAGGTCCCCAATATCTTTATTTATGAGGTCCATGATGATCCTTTCCATAGCTTTGCAGACCAAGTTAGTCAGGCTTATGGGACGATAGTTTCCAGGATCCGTTGAGGCACCACCTTTGTGGAGAGGGACCACTGTTGCTGTACGCCACTCTTTGGGTACATATCCTGTAGTAAGGCTGAGATTGAACAGTAGTTTTATGTTTGGGTTTAGCTCTTCTTGAAGTTCATGTAGGACGCAGCCCGGGACACCGTCTGGTCCCATTGATGCTGTGTTTTTTGCTTTGGAGAGGGCAGCTCTTACCTGAGCATTTGAAATGTCAGGGAAGCAGCACTCTGCTGGGATAGATATTTGTCCTTTTGGTGGGGAGGGGGGGGGGGGTTTGCACTGAACCTGTCAGCTAGGATGTTGGCAATGTCTGTGGGTTCGGTGCATTTTTTGTCATTTTGGACTAATTCTGAGCATGTCTGGGAATTCCCATCCAGGTTCCTAACATAACTAAAGAAAGCCTTGTGATTATCCTTAGTGTCCTGTGCAATTTTTCTTTGGAAGCTGGCCTTAGACAATTTTATGAGTGCCCATAGTTTTTTGCTAATACTGATCAGAGATGCCTTCACTTTTTTAGATTTTGCTCTATCATATAGTAGCTTCCTCCTTCTATTGTATAGTTTGTTTATGGATGGGGTCCACCAGACAGGGCGTTTTGGAGGATTGGGTCTTGGTTTTATTTAGGATTGCATGATCCATGCATTCCTGCAGGTGTTCATAGAATGCGTTTATAAAGGATTCTGCGGTCTGGGCCATATTTTCCACAGGCCCGGGGGCTTTGAAGGATTCCACCTCGGTTTTGAGGAGTGTGAAATTTGCTTTAGAGAAGTTTTTCACTGTGGTTTTTAGGGCAGGGGGTGGAGTCGGGATGTGAATATCCAGTGAGATTAGTTAATGGTCTGATCTTACTAGTGAGGGATACACTTCTGGTCTGGAGCATAGAGTCCCCATGCTGGTGATGATCAGGTCCAGTATGTTTTCCCCTCTTGTGGGAGTGGTAACAAGTTGTTCCATAGCATTTGAGTTTATAAATTCTAGGAACATTTGGGCTAGGGTGTTGGAGCTAGAGTAATGCTCCCAGTCTATGTTTGGGTAGTTGAAGTCGCCCAATATAATGGTGTTTGGAGAGAACTTCATATTTTCCAGTGTTCTCAGGAAGGCCAAGTGGGGTTCCTGGGTTTGGGAGGGTGGTCTGTAGCAGGCTATAAACTGGAAGGCAGTTTTACCCTCTGTTAGTTGCACATGGATACTCTCTGATGCTTCGTGCTGTGCCACCAACCTGGAGGTGTGGGTATCTTTGATGAATATTGATACTCCCCCTCCGTTTGTGGTTCGATCCAAGTTTTGGGGCTGAAAAGCATGGTATGAGGTATAACCTGGTAGTGCTGGGGTGCTCTTGGGAGCCTTGAACCAGGTTTCTGTTACTGCACAGATATCGATGTTCTCCATGCTAAGGAGGGTTTCGAGTGTGTGCATCTTGAGGTTTAGACTTCTGGCATTGAGTAGCATTACTCTTAGTTTCTTATCCCTTGTGATACCTATGGAGGTGGATTTGTCTTTTGAGCCTTGCCTAAAAAAGGCACTATGGGGGTAGCAAGAGCCTTTGCCAATATCCGAAAGCCCAGGGGTGACAGGTGCAAGCCATCCCTAGTGAAGCATTGTGGCTTGTCGAGCATGTCATCCCAGGCTGACAGGCATTGGATCCCCTTTGAGTGACACCAATACTTAAGCCAATTGTTGAAATTGATCATCTTGTCTTCATATTGTGGCATCATTCTTGGTGAGGGTAAGATGCTACTCAAGGTCAGGGTCATACCGGCCTGGGCTACATGCTCAGAGAGCTCCTCTATGTCTCTTTTCATGTAGTCCAGCAAGGTACGTCTCAGGTCATTCACACCAGCATGGACAATGACTGAGTCATATTTATAATTGCCTTGGAGTGACCTGAGTGCTTGTGTTATGTGGCGGATGTTAGCGCCCGACAGGCAGCTCACCGTGACCTTCTCCTTGTTCAGACTGGTGAGCGGGACATCAGTGTGCCTAATGATAGAGTCACCTATTACAAGTGTATCAGGTGTGTTGTTTAGCCTTAAGGGCTGTAACTGTTCGGCACACTGGCTTTGTGAGCTATGTGTTGCATGTGTTTTGTTTTGGGGTAGCGGTTGCTTGGGTGTCTGCTTTGGAGGTCTCTGCTGCTTAGGCAGATTTTTATTTAGAGCCTCCGAGTATGTTTTTGTGTGTTTATGTGTTTGGTTTGCTGTCGTGGTAGGTCTATGTGAGACTGGAATTGTAGTGAGTGTGGTTTCCTTCTCCTCCTGACTGGTTTCACCAGTACTGAGTTGAGAGAGCTTTGCCTCCAGTATGGCTATATGGTTGCATCTCTCACATGTGTTGGAATTTGTTGGAGGAGGAGAGGGTTGTCTGTGTACATGATGCAGTTGTAACATTGCCTCAAGATTCCCAGATTCACCAGCCGGACCGGAGAGGAGATTGACAACTGACCTTTGGACATGCTAGAATAGTATTGGGAATTCCTTTATAACTGAAAAAAAGGGCCAGTGGGGAACAAGGTACTCAAGGGGAGTTTGTGAGGGTGTACTGCTTTTAATTTTTTAGTGCTGACTTATATAATTGCTTTAGTGAGGACGTGCCAGGTATCTTAAATGCAATGTGTTACAGGTAACTTAAATGCAAAAATGACAAACAGTAACTTTCTTTCAAGTGAAACAAGAAAATAAGTACAGTAAGCAATGCAGATATCACTAGGGATCCACAGAAGCGCTGAAAAGCCATGTTTTAGGTGGAATTAGCATTTCAGGGAAATAACAAGCAAACAAACAACAAGCATACAAACAAAGCTACATTCAGCAGGCCTGGATCTAGTCTATGCTACAGCAAACAAGGTGTACCAATTTCAGTAAGAAACAGTTCAAATATGCAGGCACTATAAACCTTTAACCAGAAATTCCCAGCTCAGAAGGGCAGAGTCCAGCCTCTCCTCCCACAAGAGTGCAGATCACGAACCTTCTTAATGTAAAATAACTGGCCTGAAGCCCAAGTGCTTAAACCAGAACTAATACACTTTTAGAATAACAGACACTGAGCCCTAAATCAGCAATTCCCAACTTAGAAGGATGTAGGCTACCTGCCCTGCCACCACAGTGCAGGCCACAAACCTTCCTAATGTAAAACAACTGGTCTGAAGCCCAAGTGCTTAATCCAAAAGACTTAGAATGATAGCTACACTTTAATCAAGTTATTACCAAGCAGTAATAAATACAATTGAATACTTTAAAGAATGCCTGGATTAGTGATCAAGTTATACAAACAAAGCTAGATTCATCAGGCCTGGATCTAGTCTATGCTACAGCAAACAAGATGTACCAATTTCAGTAAGAAGCAGTTCAAATATGCAGGTACTATAAGCCCTTAATGAGAAATTCCCAGCTCAGAAGGGCAGAGTCCAGCCTCTCCTCCCACAAGAGTGCAGACCACGAACCCTTTTAATGTAAAATAACTGGCCTGATGCCCAAGTGCTTAAACCAGAATTAATACACTTTTAGAATAACAAACACTGAGCCCTCAATCAGCAGTTCCCAACTTAGAAGGATGTAAGCTACCTGTTCTGTCACTACAGTGCAGACCACAAACCTTCTTAATGTAAACAACTGGCCTGAAGCCCAAGTGCTTAAACCAGAATTAATATACTTTTAGAATAACAGACACTGAGCCCTCAATCAGCAGTTCCCAACTTAGAAGGATGTAAGCTATCTGTCCTGCCACCACAGTGCAGGCCACAAACCTTCCGAATGTAAAACAACTGGTCTGAAGCCCAAGTGCTTAATCCAAAAGACTTAGAATGATAGCTGCACTTCAATCATGTTACTACCAAGCAGTAATAAATACAATTGAATACTTTAAAGAATGCCTGGATTAGTGCTCAAGTTATACAAACAAAGCTAGATTCAGCAGGCCTGGATCTAGTCTATGCTACAGCAAACAAGGTGTACCAATTTCAGTAAGAAGCAGTTTAAATATGCAGGCACTATAAGCCTTTAACCAGAAATTCCCAGCTCAGAAGGGCAGAGTCCAGCCTCTCCTCCCACAAGAGTGCAGACCATGAACCCTTTTAATGTAAAATAACTGACCTGAAGCCCAAGTGTTTAAACCAGAATTAATACACTTTTAGAATAACAGACACTGAGCCCTCAGTCAGCAGTTCCCAACTTAGAAGGATGTAAGCTACCTGTTCTGCCACTACAGTGCAGACCACAAAGCTTCTTAATGTAAAACAACTGGTCTGAAGCCCAAGTGCTTAAACTAAAAGGCTTAGAATGAGTTACACCAAGCAGTAATAAATACAAATGAGTACTTTTAAGATGACACAAAAGCAAAATAAAGTAGGAAGAAACACAAATACAGTAAAAGCAGATACATTTTTTTTTTTGAGTAAGCAAATGAGATGGGCCCAGGAGTTACAGGACAGAAACAAGTGCAAATGCAGGCCTTCAAATCAGAAAGTTGAGAGATGGAAGACCGCCCAAATGGCCAATAACTACAAATTCTGGGCCAGAACCACTCCTTATGTGGTAGACAGGTTACCTAGTGCTTACCACTCCCACTGATAAGCTAGAAGGCTTCCTTCCAACACAGAAAGGATTGGGGGGCTCAGAAGCTTACAAATAGTCCTGGATACAGCAAATCTGTATCTGGAACACTAATTACAGGAAAGGTAGGAAACAGGCTTACAATTTTTTTTTTTCAGAAAAGTAGTAAAAACAATTCACATGCAGTGCAAGCTGGCACACTTGAGTATGTAGCAATATTAGTCCACACACAGTTTGAAAAAAATGTAATTAAATTAAAAAGGACTAAAAGCAAGTGCAGAAAGGGTTTATTAGGTAGAATGCGGTAAAGAGATGCGACTGGGGGAGTGTCCTAGATCAAATCTACAGTGGGGCGGGCACTGCAAAAGCCACCAAATTTCAACTACAACCAAGAACAAGGAGTGGGGGGTGGGGAAAAGTTTCAACAGAGATGTGAGGAATCAGAGTACAAATTATAAAACCAAAAAAATATATACTGATCTCTGTATATTTGCAGAACAGTAAGACAACAGATATCTAAGCAACAATTTATCTCTATAATACAGAATAATACAGAAAAATATACTCAGCTCTATATATTTGCAGATAGTCTTGTAAGGCTGTCTCTCAACACACAGGTTCCACTTTAAATGCAGACTGCTGCTATTAACAGGTCAAATTAAGGGAACCTAACACAAGCTATAGAAACCAAAATGAGGAGGGGTGGGGAAGACAGTTTCAACAGAGATGTGAGGAAACAGAGTGCAAATTATAAAACCAAAAAATATATACTGATCTCTGTATATTTGCAGAACAGTAAGACAACAGATATCTACCCGACAAGGATGTCCTCTATCTCCTCTACTATTTAACATATATCTAGAACCCCTATTCTTAAACATCAAACAAAATATATATCACAATGCCCCAATAATTTATGGCACAAGAATAACTATGTCAGCCTTTGCCGATGACCTTAACATATATTGTACAACACCAATCTCAGACACCAAAAAAATATTATCTGCTATTGAAGATTTTGCAGTAATATCAAATTATAAAATAAACCTTAAAAAAACAAATTTTTTTCATTAAGAACTCCAAAACCTTTCTCACTCTTACCATTGATAGGACAATTAAAATCTGAGGAAAAGATCAAATATTTAGGAATTACATTTTCTACAGATAACAAAAACTTTTATCTCAATAATATTAAACAAAATTGGGAACACATTTTATGTGACCTAAAGAGATGGGGAAATCTGAAATTACCACCACTAGCAAAAGTTTTGATCACTAAAATGAATATCTTGCTCAGACTACTATACATATTTATGTCTTCACAGTTGATAATACCCAAAAAATTTTGTAAACAAATGCAAACGGAACTCGCTAAATTTATATGGGAACAAAAAAAAAAGTAGAATATCATATGATAAACTGATAACCCCAAAAAACAAAGGTGGTTTAGACCTACCTAACTTCGAAAATTACTACCTAATCATAAATGCCAACAGAACGCTAAGAATTGCAAGTTATGACACACAAAGTAACAACTGGTCCCCACACTGGCTAAGACTATGTTTTAAACACATTGAACGCCTGAATATAAATCCCAAAGCACTACCCTTTTTAAACAAAGACATCTATAAAACATATAATTTAATGGAACCCATCAGAAACTATATAACATTAACGCAAAATCTTTTCAGATCAGTAAATCTCCTCCATCACATGATGACCCTACAACCCTTCTACAAAAATCCTAACTTGAAAATTAATAATCAACTAATAGACCTGAAAAAATTCCCACTCATAATTAACTTAACATTACAAGATATTTATCCATATTTAAACTCCTCCACCCATGAATTAAGACAACAACTAAGCCTTCCTAAATCATATCTACTGATCTTGAGGCAGATTAAGGAAATCTCTACAAGCTACTTTCAAAATATAACTATTAATAAAGATGATTTGATGAAATGCATCTCACTAAATCAAGCCCTTCTACGAAGTAGCAAATTTATAACATATTCATATAAATTGATAAAAGACATCAAATATCAAGATAATCTATTACTGTCTAATTATTGGAAAGAAAAATACCATTGATCGATGATAATAAAATAACACAAGCATTCAATCTAACGGTAAAATCCATCTCCCTCCAAAAATTAACATTTACCCAACTTATGATATTCAATAATGCATACTATACACGCCTTAGCTTGCATAAATTCAACCCAAAAAACTCTCCCAAATGCCCACATTGTATAGATGAAACTGCTGACCTTTTGCATATGTTCTGGAGCTGCAAATGTATATTTAAACTGTGGAACTCCCTGAAACTACAACTACAAAAGATGGGATACCAGTCATCAACACTCACTTGGGAATTTACAATATTACATATCCCCCCAACTAACCTATCCAAAAACCAAATAGTCATCTTCATCAATATTTTTCTACTAATGAAACTCTGCATAGCTACTAACTGGTTGACCCCATCCAAAACTTCTTGGGGAAATTTTAAGATCCTAGCAATAAAATATATATTAGCCCACAAATCTATAATACACAAACAAAACAAAAATCCCTCCAGCCTTAAATCATGGGAACAAATGTTCAATATTATACTGGCATAAAACATTGAATCTGTAACAAGTCTTTAATATACACAACAAAAAACATAACATTATTTGGAACTATACTACTTTAAATTATGAACCCTGGAGAAAACAACTTCATCATTTACTTTTAAGAGAGAATATGGAAGCATTCATGTAAATAATGTAAATATGTTTTAAGAATACTGCTTTGAATACTGTATGAATAACACCTCTGTTTTTTGTTTATTTTTTCTTTCTTGTAAATATTTTGGAATGGAAAAAGAAAACAATAAAAAAAATATTATCGAAAAAAAAAAAAAGACAACAGATATCTAAGCAACAATTTAGCTCTATAATACAGAATAATACAGAAAAATATACTCAGCTCTATATATTTGCTATTACTCTTGTAAGGCTGTCTCTCAACACACAGGTTCCACTTTAAATGCAGACTGCTGCTATTAACAGTATCAGTGAACAAAATAAATATTTTAAAGGATCCCAATATAAAATTGCCTGCAGTTAAGCAGCGCTTCACCCAGCGCAATAGAGTTGCCCATAGTTTAATAGCGCTTTACCCAGCGCAATGTGCTTGCACGGATGTGCGCGCCGCGCCAACCAGGGCACCAAGGAGCAATGTAGAGCAATGTTGCTTAAATGCAGCCACACCCCCTAATCTGTCTGGACAGTATGAAAATAAAATGAATGACAAGGTTCAAACCCAGGACTCTGTGCATCATAAGCAAAGTACAGAACCACTAAGCCATGACAACATAGGGAAAACAGCCACTGTTAACATTCATATACTTACTAATGTTAGTTTAACCATTACTAAGCAGGTCTGCAGTCGGCCGAGAATTTTACAAACTGGCCAATCACAAAAAAGTGCGGGGAAATGTGGCATATTTAAGCCCCACAGGCGGGAATACATGCCATAACTGATTGTAGCTCACATCTGCAGTTAGAATGTCTGGTGTCGGAGAGAGAACACGCTTCCAAGTGCAATGTTGGGGCATCAAGGAGTCAAAATACATGGTTTGGTTCCTTGTCCACTGTCATGAGTCAAGACTCCTGCATGGCCAGTTCCAAGGGACAGAGTACAAGGCAGAGGCTTGGAACTGGTTAGCTCGTGACCTCACCAGTGCCACAGGTGTTCCTCAGACTGGTGAGCAGGTCCGTCACCACCATACAGACCTGAAGAGACGAAAACAGGACCACCTAAATCAATGGATACAGGAGGCCCGTGGGATGCGGGATGCTCCACAACTGAGTATGTAGCCATGGAATGCAGTATGTAATGTATAACGGATAGGTATGTTTCAATATCCCTTCATTTACTTTACAGCTGCAGGTGACCATGCTGCTAATCAGCAAGCCTATGCTGATAGGCTGATAAGGCTATGCCACCAGGCAGGTTAGTGATTATTCTGCATGTATTGTTATATAAAATATGGGAGATAGCATGAAAGAAAGTGTTGTAGTCCAATAATACTGCCATAAAATTGCCTGAATAAGTCCTCTGCATGTACTGTCAGATAAAAACACCAGAGAGGCAGAAAAAGAGTATAGTAACCCATTAAGAAAGGTAACATATGTCTGGAATAATATCTCTGCAGGCACTGTCATATAAAATAAGTGAGTGAGCCTGAAAAAAGAGTGTTCTAACCTATTAAAAAAAGGTATAATATGTCTTGAATATGTCCGCCATATACACCGTTAAAACAAATAAAGGAGTGAGCCTGTGGAAAAGTGTGTAATGTCATTAATAAAGGTCTAAAACCCGGAGTGTGTCTGTGTCACAGAGTTTGAAATGTTGTTGTACCCTTGCATTATACAAACAGTACTGTTTGAAAAGGTGCTGGCAACCCAGAGTTGTGCAGTCCCATATAAAGTGGGTGATGGAAGTGCTAGTAGCTGTGAAACATATAGACAGTCCACAACAGTCAGTTACTGGCTGGCATGAATAAGTAAATCTGGCACACGTGTAGCATGTTATTTTTTCCCAGAAATGTGAGTGTGTGTCAAGAAATGCAGGGTTCTGTACAAATCGAAGTGAAAATGTCATGTGAAAACATCCCAGATATGCAGATAAAGAAATATAAATCCAATCAAGAAATATGTAGTAGTAACATCTGCATCCTGGACAGTTAGTATGTCAGATATAGGTCAGGCATATATTGAACTAGCCAAACCCATTACACAACCTAATGTATGGTGGCAAGTGCAATAATACATGTAGGGGATATACACTTGCAGTGACTAGGAATGTAGTGTAGACGAAAAGGTAATTATAAGATGTTAACCGAGGTTTTTTCTACACCCTACTGTATGTGCATAAACCATGCAATTCCACACCTAAATGGGTATGTGTAATCTTAAATATTTGTTGGGACATATGTCCTATTGTTCTATAAATATTTGCATTCACGTTGATGCATGTGCCCTGTTTAAACACAACAATCATGGTGGCCTGTTGCTACCAAGCATCCCTGCATGTTGTTGGAATATCCACTGTGGTTCAATATATGCATGTGTTATGCTTGCTGTTCAAATGTTGTAACCTTGGTGTGTTGGGTTAATGGGAATATCACTACATGCTGTTAAAACTAATCTGGAATGCTGTTTTGCTTATGTTGCAATTAAACACACCTAATCACAGAACGTATGGGAAGGCCGGTCCGAGCGGACCCACCTGTCCCTCCTCAGCTGGCAAGTGCACCTGGCACCAGCAGGTCCGGTGCCCAGCCCGGGCTCCCCTCCTCTGTTGGTCCTGTGCCACCTTCAGGTGGAAGCGCTGCAGGGGATGGGGCTCATCCCCCCTGTGCAAGCGTGGGCGGAGAAGGGCCACCTGTCACCCTTTGAAGGGTCCGGCTTGTGGTGCGTAGGGAGATCCAGGGTTCAGTCGCTGATCCCCTTACGCCAGCTCGAGGTGAGAGTGGCGCATATCACGGGTGAGCCTGCCCATCCTACACAGCCCCCAGCACAGCCACCCTCGGGGCTGTGAAGGTTCAGTGGTGACTGCCCATGAGTGGGGATCTCAGTTTCACTGTTACCATCTGTGGCCTCATGGGCTTGCGATTTCCAAACATCTGACCCCGTCAATTGTGTTCATCCACACCATGTGTCATACACTGCCCCTGTATGCATCTTGTCTGTCTTGTCTGTTTACCTTCCCAACCTACCTCCCCGGACATACTTACATCCTCTACTTCACTTCCCACTCTCACCTGAAAAAAAAAAAAAAAAAAAAAAAGGGGCAATCTGTACCCACAAAAAAATTATGCCCCATACATAGCTGCCCATTTCGCACACATGTCCACTGGACATGTAAGCTGATAATTAGAATTGGCAGTACAACATACTTTGTTGTCCTCACCCCTCTCCCAGGGGTCGAAGGTTTCAAATTTCACTCCAAATTCATTGCATATGCACAGCTGTTGCTGTTAAAGAAATGGGCAGCTATGGACCTTCCCTACACCCGTCCTGCACATCCCGAGCTTGTTTACCTACTGTCTGTCCCTCTTTGTGCCCCCTTTTTCACCACTTTCCTATCTCCCCATTTTCTTTTCTTAAAAAAAAAATTAGCGCGGGGTTAGCGAGAGTAAGCACTTTTAAGCAGTAGTAAGCGAGTTTAAGCGAGTGTGCGCATGTGTGTTCTTAGCTAAGCATCACTAAGCATCACGCAAACCCGCCCAAACCCACTTACAACTGCTTAAAAGTGCCTTAGTCACTCTATGGCAGGGCCCTTGTTCTGCTGTGCAGCAAAAGAAAAAACCTCTGCCAGTCTCAAACCCCAGACCATTGACACAATAGACTGCATAAATTACCACTAAGCCACAGCAAATATACAAATAACTTGGTTCTGAAATAAATATATCATGCATTACAATGAGGGAATGTAAATGGAAATTAGGAATGGTATAACACAAATCCTTTTCTGTGGGTCTTTACCAGCGGTGGTTGTGGAATTGCATGACATGACTGTGAAAGGAGAACAAGCCATCCTAGCAGGGAATAATGTTATAGTAGCAGCTTAAAAACACCACACAGTATCAGACCAGGATAAATACTGGCCACAGGAATACAGTGCAATAACCACATTTGTATGGCAGTTAATTGTGTAAGTGAGAAAAAAGTACATACTCCCACGTATCCTGTGTTAGCATTTGGAGGGATGCATACATGTCTACACTGAGATGTGTGTACTGGAAGCAGCAACTTTCAGGTTTGAGTACAACATGCATATAAGTGGCTACAACCCTAGCATCAGATAAGAGACATATACCAACCTTCAGACTGACATAATGGTGTCCAGAGCAAACAAGCATGG
Source organism: Protopterus annectens (assembly GCF_019279795.1). Lineage (NCBI taxonomy): Eukaryota > Metazoa > Chordata > Ceratodontiformes > Protopteridae > Protopterus > Protopterus annectens. The sequence goes on along the minus strand of NC_056727.1, from coordinate 510,584,906 downwards.
GCCCCACCTTGGAAATCTGAAAGGGCTACGCCTACCTAACCTAGCATTTTATAGCAGATGGCTGCAATCACAGTGAGTAATGCAATCACCAAACAGCAGGCTGCATGCAATTACTGAATGGTGGGCAGCAATTGGTGCAGAGGCTGTCACATGCACAAGTGCAGATACCTAGAAAAGCAGGCTGTACCTGCAGTCCACACATGCAATTATATCATTGCAGGTGCTGTGAGATAGAGAGTGAGAGAGTGAGAGACACGGACACAGACACAGACTGAGACAGAGACAGAACAGAGTGAGAAACTGAGACATAAAGTTAAATAGAGGGCAAAACCCAAAACAATCCACCAATAAAAAAAAAACTACAAAACCGTAACACACGGAGCAGGGAAATACAAAGGTAAGGTATGTAACTCACATGTATGTGTTGGCATGTTGTAGATGTTCCTGAAGAGCACTCTACACACTGCAAATCATCCATGTGTGGCAGCAGTATGTATCTATCTGTATCTGCACATGTGCATAGGGCAAGGGACATACTGCAACTGTTAGTGAAGGGTGGACAGATATCTGTCAGTAAAGGTTGATATGCACATATATCCATGTAGGTCATAGGGTGTGGCCTAGAAAACAGCATGCAGTGCTCAGGAGCGGCCTTAGGTCAACTGGTGCCCTAGGCAAAAGGGCTCCACGGCGCCCCCTACCACACTTCCTGGTGCCCCCATCCTTGTCTTACTACACCACACCACATAAATAGTGGGAAAGCACCTCTGCTAGAGCAACACCCTAGGCGGCCGCCCAGTTGGCCTATGCCTAAGGCCAGCTATGGTAGTGTTGATATATGTCATGTGGTGGTTAAATGCTGTGGGACAGATTTGTCAGATCTGCTGTGTTATAGCCAATGGGGCCTGCTAATGCTACAAGGGATGAGGACACCCACATGCATTCTGCACAACACTGTGCAATTTAATCACATACCTGTACATCCCACAACTGTCGCATAAGTGATATCCCCACCATGAAAGGTGGACTGCACATGTGCCTATATGTACATCCATGTGTACAGCAATGGATCTGTACATGTATGTGTATAGATATGCATATATATAATATATATATATATATATATATATATATATAGATATAGATATAGATATATATAGGAACTAAAATTTCTATTTAAGGAGTAAACTAAAACATTTCAGAGCTTTACCAGAAAGGCTCATCCAGACTCTGCTACACTTTGCTGTGAAGGAAAGGTTAGTTTGCTGTTATTTTTTGTATTTCTGTATTGCCTTTCTATATTTTGAATACTGTAGTTTGTTTTCTTTACCTTGTGTTTTGCTTGCATTCTGTTTTAACAGCATATTAAAACTTCAAAAGAGACCACAGCTCTCTCTGTTCTGAGTCAGGCAGAATTTTTCTCCTCCCTCCCACCCATTTAAGTTGTCTTGTTAAATACCACTGTCTTTCTTAGTTGCCCGCCTCTTATGTTAATCTGACCATATATCTCATTTCTCTCTACTTTCACTGGCTTATGTGAGTAATCACAAAACCATCACTTTTGAGATCCCACCCCTTCAATTATTTAAATTTATTGGCCATCCTACAGTATTTCATAGTACCAAAATACAAAAGTAACCACCCCTTTCAGTCCATCTTGCTGTTTTAAAAATAGTAACTCTCCACTAAACCTTAACCTTTTAAACAGGTAAAACTCAAGTTACCTACTTTCATATCTAACTTCTTTAGTGCACACTGCAGAGTGCATTCTTTTCAATCTTACCTTTAAGCATCCCTGTTACTAGCACTTTCTCTAATACCTAAAAAGATCATCTCTACTTGACTCCAAGTAGACTTTTCTCTATCTGTTAAACCTATCACTTGCTCCTACAGTACTTATCACCTTGATACGGCACTCTTATAGATAGCACCCCAAAAAATGCAACCCCCCATTTCTCGGTCACCCACGTCCCCCGGAATCTCTTTTAAAGTTTTTTTGTCTAGTCCTTCTAGCATGTCGAGGGATCAGTTGCTAGTGTCCTCTCCTGCTCAGCTGGTGAACGTGGGAATATTGAGGCAATGTTACAATTGCCTCATGTACACAGACAACCCTCTCCTCCTCCCACAAAACACAAATACATGCGAGATGCAACTATACGCCAAACTGGAGGCTGAGCTCTTCAACATAGGACTGGCAAGACCAGTCAGGAGGAGAAGGTTACCACACACACTATAGACCCAGTCTCACATAGTACCATCACAACCTCAAATCATACACATAAACACACAAAGACATACTCGGCTCTGATCAAAAATCTACCAAAACAGCAGAGGCCACCAAAGCAGACACCCAAACACCCACCACCTCAGAACACAACACCTGCAACACATAGACCTCACAGTCAGAGTGTCAAACAGTCACAGCCCTTAAGGCCAAACACAATGCCAGGCACACTAGTCATTGGTGACTCCATAGTCAGACACACTGACGTCCGCTCACCAGACTGAGTAAGGAGAAGGTCACAGTAAGCTGCCTGTCGGGCGCTAGAATCCGCCACATAACGCAAGCACTCAGGTCTCTCAACAGCAGGTACAAATGACTCAGTCATTGTCCACGCTGGTGTAAACGACCTGAGACGTACCTCCTGGACTACATGAAAAGAGACATTGAGGAGCTCTCTGATTATGTAGCCCAGGCAGGTATGACCCTGACCTTGAGCAGTATCCTACCTTCACCAAGAATGATGCCACAATACAGAGATAAGATGATCAGCTTTAACAATTGGCTTAAACTCTGGTGTCATTCAAAGGGGATCCAATGTCTGTCTGCCTGGGATGACATGCTGGACAAGCCACGCTGCTTCGCAAGGGACGGCTTGCACCTGTCACCCCTGGGATTCCGGATATTGGCAAAGGCTCTTGCCACCCTCATAGTCCCTTTTTTAGGCAAGGCTCAAATTCTAAACCTACCACCCTAGAACACAAAAAAAGGAATAAAACTAAGGGTAATGCTGCTCAATGCCAGAAGTCTAAATCTCAAAATGCACGCACTCGAGGCCCTTCTCAGTATGAAGAACATCGATGTCTGTGCAGTGACAGAAACCTGGTTCAAGGCTCCTGAGAGCACCCCAGCACTATCAGGTTTTACCTCTTATCATGCTCCGCCCCAAAATCTGGACAATACCAAGAAAGGAGGGGGGGTATCCATATTCATCAAGGACACCCACACCTCAAGACTGGTGGCAACGCACGATGCATCGGAGACCATCCAGGTGCAATTAACCATAGGCAAGACTGCTCTGCAAATTGTAGCATGTTACAGGCCACCCTCACAAACTCAGGAACCTCACATGGCCTTCCTGAAAACACTAGAGGGGATAAATGTATCACCAAACACCATCATACTAGGTGACTTCAATTACCCTAATATAGACTGGGAACACTACTCAAGCCCAAACACCCTAGCCCAAAAGTTCCTGGAATTCATAAACTCAAATGCCATGGAACAACTAGTCACCATCCCCACAAGAGGAGAAAACATACTTGATCTCATCATCACGAACATGGGAGCACAATGTTCAACACCGGAAGTATACCCCTCACTGGTGAGATCAGATCACAAACTAATCTCGCTGGAGGTCCTCATCCCACCCCCACCTGAAATAAAAAAGACCACAGTAAAAAACTTCTCAAAAGCCGACTTCACACTTCTAAAGACTAGTGTGGTCTCCTTTAAGGACCCCGAGCCGGCAGAAAACAGTACTCAAGCCGCTGAATCACTTCCAAATGCCTTCTACCAGCACCTGCAGGACTGCATGGATAAGGCAATCCCAAGCAAAACAAAGACTCTTTGTACCAAAGGCAAGCGTCCAGTCTGGTGGACCCCAGCCATAAACAAACTCTACAACAAAAGGAGGAAGCTACTACAAGATAGAGCAAAATCCTTAAAAGGTAAGACACCCTTGATCACTATAAGTAAAAAACTAAGAGCTCTCATAAAATCATCCAAAGCAAATTTTGAGAGAAAAATAGCTAAAGACTCAAAAGACAATCATAAGGCCTTCTTTAGCTATGTTAGAAACCTGGGAGGAAACTCCCAGATATGCTCAGAACTAGTTCAAAATGATGTGAAGATTACTGATCCTACAGACATTGCCAACATACTGGCTGACAGGTTCAGTGCAAACTTCTCCCCCAAAAGGAGAGATATCTATACCAAGCGATTGCAGCCCCCAAACATCTCCAACGCCCAAGTGAGAACTGCTCTCTCCAAAGCAAAAACACAGCATCCATGGGACCTGATGGTGTCCCCGGCTGTGTGCTCCACGAACTCAACGAGGAATTAAACCCACAGCTAGGACAGCTGTTTAATCATAGTCTTACCTCTGGATACGTACCCAGGAGTGGCGCACTGCAACTGTGGTCCCACTTCACAAAGGTGGTGCCTCCACCGACCCTGGAAATTACCGCCCATTAGCTTGACAAGCCTTATCTGCAAAGCCATGGAGAGGATCATAATGGACCTCATAAATAAAGACATAGGAAATTTGCAGACTTTGGATCCATCCCAGTTTGGCTTTGTCAAAGGCAGATCATGCCTTCTAAACTTGGTTGACTTTTTCGAAACAGTCACCAAAGCCATTGATGAGGGAAAGGCAGTCCATACAGCCTACCTCGATCTGGCGAAGGCCTTCGATACAATACCCCACTCGGGTATCATTGAAAAACTCATCAGCTTAAATGTTAACCCATACATCACAAGATGGGTTGCAAACTGGCTGAGTGACAGAACCCACAGGGTTAGAGTTGCTGGCGCCATGTCAGACTCAAAGCCTGTCACAAGTGGTGTCCCACAGGGCTCAGTCCTGGGTCCACTCTTGTTCGGCATCTACTTTTCCGAAGTACAAGCAAACACAGGAGGGTTATGGCTGACAAAGTTTGCAGATGACTGCAAACTGGACGCCATAGTAGAAAACACATCTGACACAGATATCCATCAGAAGGGTCTCACAGAAACGGATAACTGGTGCCAGAGCCATGGCCTAAAGTTAAATGCCAAAAAATGCATAGGCATACCCTTCGGGAAAAACAAGGTTACCCCTAGCTACCAAATAGGTGGCAATCCACTGAGCACAGAAGAAGTTATCAGGGACCTGGGGACCCAGGTTGATAGTAGTCTGTCATTCGACACCCATGTAGCTAAAGTAGTTAGGAAGACCTTCTACATTGCCCACCTTATCATGAAGGGATTCTCATCTAGATCAAGGGAGGTCATAGTCTCCCTATACTCATCACTCATCAGACCAATGATTGAGTACAATGCCCCATTCGGAATGTATCTGACCCGACACTTGCAGCAGCTGGAGAGGCCACAAAGTTCCTCACCAAAAGGATAAAGGGTCTCAAACATCTGTCCTATGCTGCCCAACTGAAAGAACTCCAGCTCTATTCAGTCGCCACCGCTTGCTCAGAGGAGACCTTTGCCTAACATACAAGGCCATGTCAAACCCAGATTTGATGAATATGCTTCACCTCAAAAATCTAGATCCATCAGAGCCACAAGGGCGAGACTTAAACCTCGACATGGCTATTAATAGGACGTGCTGGAGGGATAGATTCATCACCCAAAGACTCCCTATGCTGTGGAATAAAATCCCGTATATGTGAGGCAGAGCACTGCTGGCCTTGTTCAAGAGAAATCTTGACCAATGGATGGGAGATCGCAAATATACCCCAGGGATTACCTCAGTGTCACTGCTCGACAGAGGCACAGCAAAATAATGGGTATAGTTCCCCATACTAAAGGGGTGGCGTAAGCCACAAAACTATGGGCTAGGCTTGTAAATGCCCTCGGGCAGATAGCCTAGTATGAACCTATGAACCTATGAACCTATATATATATATATATATATATATAGTGAGAGAGAGAGAGAGACAGAGAGACATGGGGTCATATGTACCGCAACAGCCAAGGCATGGACTGTAGACAAGTGTTGATAATGCAGTGCCATTTCACCTTCCCAAAACAATGTACCCATTAACTACCACATAGGTAGAGATCTACCTAACAGTGAAGGTGTGATAAGGGAACATGGGACACAGGTGGACAGTAGCCTCCACTTTGATGAAGACAGTGCCACACTACACCTGTAATCTGCCTGTGTGGTATGTGTCATGACAACAGGTGTGTCATCTATGGAAGTATAGGGTAGAGTTCCCCTCTACTCATCACAATGCCCTGTGTGTTATGTACTTCACATGACAACTACATCAGGTGAACAGGCCACAGACAGACCTTCCAAAGGGTAATACTGGCCACATACAGATGCCCTATGCAGACTGACTCACAACCACAACTACACTGTATTGCATACTGGCCACACAGAGCTGACCTCTGCCGGACATACGGAGGTATGTCACACCCATAGCTGGGTGACAACCACCATGGCAACATATCGCAATCCCTCCAGGATACACGCTCTAGGGCCCTAAACCTTGTCAGCTCACTAAACAGCACATGCTGGAGGGATAGGTTCCCATCTCAGAGATATGCCATACACCGGAATAGACCACATAGCAATAGCAAATAAGGCTCCTCCTTAGCAGTTGTTATAAATACCCCTGATGATTGTGTGGGAGATTGGTAATACACCCCAGGAAACACCTCTGTGGTTCAAGTTGGCAGGGGCAAGTGAAATCAAAGTACATGTGTGTCAAAGGTCAGGGTAGCATATGGCTAGGCTGCTGTAGGCCCTAGGGCCAATAGCATATTACCTACCTATGACATTATGCACTCACACATGTACTTAATGCAATAGCTGCTATGTGATGTTGAATAAGTGTAACGCTGAATGTGTGCAAGGTCTGTAAAGGTGTGATAGCTTAGTGTGATGTTGTATCTGACATGGTAGTGCCTATCCTAGCTGTGAGGACAACAACTGATGTGTAATGTACTGTTAGGCAGACATAGTAGTACGGCATATGATGTGACGTACTTCTCCGTTGACGAATGTGGTGTCTCATTGTAGGCTAAAGCAATACATATATGCTTAATGAGTGGTACTGCTGGTGAATCCATCACCAATATGAACTGTAGTACTACCTGAAGCTGTAGGCCTAAACAGCACAGTATGGTGTGTGCTTACATTGCTTGGAAACACTGTCATGTGTGTTTCCTGTAGTCTGCACAGAGGACAGAATGCAGGCATAAGGGTGTGTGAGTAGTGGCACACAGTACCATATGGTACACAGGTAATGCTCATCTGTGTTGGCATACAGTGGTGCATTGTATGTTTGCCTGATGTGTGTGTGATTATGCCTGTACAATGGCTGCAATCATATGTTGTGTTACAGGGTAAACGTGTGTATCCAGCAACATATATAGTCTGTTACAGCAGTATGCCACCTATAGTAACAACTGTACACATCTGTTAGGCAGGGCTATGGCATCAATGACTAGGGTGGTTGATTGGTACTACTGTACCTGTACTTTACATCCATTGCAATGGATGACATCTCTGTTTGTGTATTGGTGTGATATACACCCCTGTCTTGAGGTTGTGCAATGTGTCACAAACAGTGTGTCGGGTACTGTTGTATAGTGGTGTAATATATAGAGTCTGCCAGGCAGTGTTAGCTAGTTGTGGCCTGAGAACCAATAAGTGGTATTGAACACGTGTAACCTCTGACAGACAATAGGATGGTATATATGTCAGTAAAGTGATATCTGTGGGTAAAGGTGTAAAGTGTGCCACAGGACACTCTCACACATATTGTTCATATCTTTTTCAGCCAGATGGCCCACCAACGCAACCCAGCATACACAGCGGATGAGGAAGAGGTGATACTTGAAAGCCTACTGCAACGGTACACAATGCTGTTCTCCAGAAGCAGCCGGCACCAGCAGGAGCGGACTGCACTGTTGCAGGAACTTGTTCGTCAGGTAAATGACAAAGGCATGCATAACCGGACATATGAGCAGGTACGCCATCACTGCAGTGATTTAATTAGACAAGTCCAGTGGTGTGCGACTGATATCCAAAGACAGTAGCTTGCCACAGGTGGTGGGGTGGCCATTCATCCCCCCCTCACCAGAGTGGAGGAGCTGCTCCTAAGCGTGGTGGCTCCTGGACAACAGCTACATCAACCTCTGACATGTGTTGTAATGGAGGCCGGAGCTACCCAGCACATCCACCTGGAGCAAGCAGGTAACATGCCCTATCCGTAGACTACAGTTAACTGTATTGTTAGATTATGTCTACGTGAGATGTGTACTGTGTGTTTAGCAGTTCCGCTGCCTAGTGCTGTGCAATACGGATAGTTTGAATAATATCCCTACACCTGTGACTGTTGACTGTTGTTGTACTGCAGTTTAGCATACCCACTGTAGCAATGCCACAGTTGTGGCCACTGACGAACTCTCTCATATTCTCGTAGGTCCCTCTGGTGTGACAGCAGGGCAGCCGATCCATGCTGGTAAGTGTGTTATTCCTGCAATGTTGGTAATGAAATATGCATGTCATAGGTGAGGTGTAGACCATGTACACGTAACACACCTATGCATAATGCATGCTGTGCATGTTTGCTGTGAGATGTTGCACAGCTCAGTAATGTAAGTAGCTGCCTCACTGACATGCAATACACAGAGCATGACACACAGTTGTGGAAACCCTGTACTGCACATTGGATAGGCATAGTTGCAACACCTGTACACAACATAACACATTTATCACATGCAGTACACAAAGTCATGCTACATATGGCATAACCACACACCCGCTGTAAGGTCACACTTCAGTATCCCACATGTCATCCACACACACATGATGTACCTCAGAGGTAGAGGCCTATCATTGGGCTTGCAACACTCTTCAACACATAACACAGTCATGTTAGGCAATGATCCCTATTGGGCACCTCATACACCCATGTACAAAGTGGCTGTGTAATAGTGAACGTAGCCACGGCACTGCAGTTCAGGTACAGCATGCTAGGCAGTGGTCTGTCACACAGTAGTAGCTGTGAGTGACCACAAGATGCATGATGATGATGGTACATGGTACTACACCCCATCCGGTTACAGTGACCACAGTACTACACATAGCAGTCTTTGCTGTGCACCTCATTGTTCTGTGTGTGTAAACATATGTACCTATACACACTATGCATAGCATGTTGTGTATGCGCTTACATATGCTAGTATACACATTTTGCACAGCAGTCGCCATCTGTACAAAGAGTCACATATATGTCCGGGAATGCTATTGGGTGTATAGGTCACATGACAGTATAGATCACATGACACACATTGGGTATGTGTGGTGTTTAATGTTGCAGTCGTGTAGCATGCCATGTCATAGCTGGCACCGACATATCTGCAATATGTCCCACATTCACCATAACCACTGTACAATGTCCATGTCAAGCATTGGGATTCCTTCACGTCTACATGCACCACTCATCCCATGTCTGTACATTGCATGCATTTGCTACACCTGTGCCCACTATTATGTGCTATGGACACAGACACTGTCATCAGACATGGCAATCTATGTGTCACACAGATAACACATGCAGCCATGGTATGTATACCATTGAGTGATGGTGCACATGACATTGCAGAGCAGATAATACTTGCACAGCAATGTTGTGTCCATGTACACATTGTGTTCCAGGGTGTAGCCAATCACTGAACAAATACACACATGCATCAAAGCCATGTATAATGCCATTAGATAGGGCTGTCTACACTTGCACTGCATGGTGTTGAGCAACACATGGTCTGCATGCTGACACATGTGTGGTGACTGTTTGCCTTGTGATACTGTCACCCACCATCACCCACTATTGTGTATGTGTTGGATTGCTGGTGTGTGTGTGTGTGTGTGTGTGTGTGTGTGTGTGTGTGTGTGTGTGTGTGTATGTGCTGTGATGAGCAGTGTATTTCTGTGCATGTGTGCATGTGTGCATGTGTGCATGTGTACATGTGTGCATGTGTGCATGTATGCATGTGTTCATGCGTGCATGTGTGCATGTGTGCTAACATCATGTACAGATTGTAAAGTGTGTTTCCTGTCTTCCTTCCACAGGTGCTGAGTTAGGGGTGGCTGAATGCAGCAGGGAACCTGATGTCACCGCCCCTAATAGTGGAGATGATGAGACATGTATTGTGGCACAGGAAGGTCTGATAGGGTCTGTCATTGGTCCACCAATCGACAGTACACAGCAGTCAACCCCATCTATGTGCACACTCATACTGCCAATACATCCCTCGTCACCAATGGCCATAGCTGAGAGACAGCATACAGTTGGCATTGACCAGGAGAGTGTGGTACCTATGGCATGTGTATTCCCTCACAGCAGCCATAGCTGGATTACTGAAACGGTACCACATAGGGGGATGTCCAGGGGTTCTCGGGGGAGCACCACTGGTCGTATTGCCCCTGGAAGACGTGCCCCTGGAGGTATTACAGCCTCCAGTATGTTCCGGGCTGTAATGCAGGCACAGGCACGTATGGAACGGTACACCCGACAGGGACTAAGGGCGCAGAGGGCCCATTACACTGCTATCAATGACAGCATCCATGACCTTGCCGGTGCCATCCGGAATTACACCGAGGTCATTGATAGCCATTGGAGGGAGACATTAGATGTCCTCCACAATGTGTTAGCCATGAGCCAGGACCGGGCGGAATGGATGAGAAGCCGATGCAGATGCATGCCAGCAACATCATCAGCTGGCAGTCGTCGTGGACAGACCACGGATCACAGCCACTCCCATAGTGGCAGTACCAGCCCCAGCAATGCTGGGGCTGGCCTGTCCATTGACCATCCTACTAGACCACATGCACGTGGCACTGGCCAGTCCCAGCAGGAACATGGGTCCAGTCATCAAACCTCTGCCTCTGATGATAGCACCCAGTCAGGGTTGGTACCCGATACTGCCCGTAGCACCCCTGCTAAGCACAGGCACTGTGTCTGTGGCCGGAGAAAGTAATCTGTATAGCCTAGCAGGTACAGTTTGTGGCTGTCCCACAACCATCTGTATATGGCAGCCACATGGTGGAGTTGTGTGCATGCAGACACACACACACATTTACCATACAACTAGGGCTCACACATACACACACACATTACATCAACATTGGCCCATGCAGTACTGTTGTCCCTCACACACACACACACACACACACACACACACACACACACACACACACAGTCATGCCGATTGGATGGGTCAATGTCGGGCTCTGGCAAACCTACAACACACCCTGTGCATATGATGACACCTGTGCCACCTCCTGTCATCTGTCACATTGATGCAGGAATAGGCTAACATGGTTCTGATGCACAGGGTGGCATTATAGCAGTGTAGCAATAGTAGCAAGTTGCCAACAGGAAAGTGTACTGATATCCTTGTAGGTATATCTGAGCAGGCATTATGCATCACAGCTCTGATAGTTATTGTAGCATTATTTACACCAGTGTTAGGTCTGAGTATGTATTGTCCACCCATGTGCCACTTGGCTGAAGTGTACAGTGTTGCCAGCATGTGTTAGTGAGTGGACAGTACGTATGTGATGTGTGCATTACAAATTAGCGGGTGTACATCTGTGAACATGGTGTGTGCGCACTGTCTGCATGTACGTGCATAGTGGACACGTGGGATCTGTGACATAACCTGTTCTACACATTGTTAACATCTCATGGTATCTTTCGATGGCCAGTATGCATTCTACTACAGATATGTACTAACATGGGTACACATGTTGTTATGACATGGGTTGGCACTATGCTGTGGGTGATACCGTTGATATCTGTCAATGATCTGCAGTCTGGTAGTATACACCACCTCAACAGCATGACTATAATCAATCATTAGATGATGTCCTGACAAATGACTCACAGTTGTAGGGAACTCAGTAACAGTTGGATCCTTCCAGTACTATACTATAACAGTAACCAGTGGTATTGACCACCACATGTTCCTGGGACTACACCTGTGTGGCATATAGCCCTCTTAGGTACATGCAAACACACTAGGGATATGTCCATCCACATCTGGAAATGCATGCTTTGGCCTACACTGCATTCCCCGGATGGAATGCATATCCTACACAAGGGTATCATACAGACAGATACCTGTTGTCCAATACATGCTGTATAGCAGTACGCCGTCTATGGCATAGTCATCCAAATTTACTATACATACTATCCCGACAGTACCACATAGGTGGTAGCCCTGAACATGTATGTTGGGTACCAATGTGTTCAGACAGACACGTGTTATGTCATCTGTCCCTTGGTATCCACATATCCATAGGTATTGTGGGGTTCTCGGTGTTTCACATAACATATTAGGGGCCTGCATGCATATCCACAGGGCTGGTGCACACCTATAATGACTGTCCATTATTGCCAGTCGTTGTTGTGTATGAACATATACCCCGGCAATTACCCTCACTCACAGTACTCTATAGTACGTGTCATGGGTGTATGTGGCAGGGATGTCCTTGGCCACGGATCACTACATTGGCCAGGCTTGACACATACATACATATGTGACCTATGATCAGAGAAGCAGCGGCACAATCTGTCGAAGGTTACAAATGTATTCATGTAGTATGCAGGCTTCACACCTATGTACTGATTGAGGTCACATGTATTTGACACGCAGATACCCAATGTGTGCAATGCACATACTGTTTTAAACATATGTCATACCGTAGTAAAAGCAAAACCCACACTGCATTTACCATCTGTGGCACACACAAACACACACACTCAGCATTTGCAGGACTCAAACCCCTACCTAACTATGTTATGATACTAGAGACATATGCATTAACATGGCACGCTCTATGCAGTACGGGGTGGTTTTGGTTCTCCTTGAACATTTGTAGGATGATGACATCATCAAACTTTCCAAAGAGGGATGTACCTCTCTTAATGTGTTTTCACAGTCTCCAAAAAGACTACTCCTCTCAAAGGAAATCACACACATACCCCCAACACTCACTTGGCGTTTGCAGGACTCAAACCCCTACCTAGCTATGTTATGATATTAGAGAGATATGCATTAACATGGCGTGCTATATACAATACTGGGTGGTGTCTGTTCTCCTTAGATATTTGTAGGATGCTGACATCATCGAACTTTCCAAAGAGGGATGTACCTCTCTTAATGTGTTTTCACACTCTCTAAAAAGGCTACTCCTCTCAAAGGAAATCACACACATACACACACACACCCCCACACACACACTTGGCGTTTGCAGGACTCAGCCCCCTACCTAACTATGTTATGATACTAGAGAGATACGCATTAACATGGCGCGCTATATGCTTTATTCAGTGGTTTTTGTTCTCCTGGTATATTTGTAGGATGATGACATCATCAGACTGGACATGGTAATGTGTGTACACATTTTTATGCAATCCCAGGAATGATCCATGTAGGTTGGCAGGTATCAACAGCTTGTACAGGACCCCGTGAGTCTCACTTTGTGTGATCTATCTGTGGACACAATGACATCCCTTCATATGTCAACACATATCTATGCACAGATTGTTGGTTTTGTGGATACAACACGTGTCTGTGATGTTGATGAAGAGCTGTTCAAAGTCTATATGGATCATGTGTAGCTCTGTTCCATGATGTATGTCCTGGGTGGCTGTCTTGTAGATGGTGTAGCATGCTTGGGAACCATGATCTGCACATGAACATACCACAGTTGGTAAGGTTGCGTGTTTGTCGGTTTCCAATAGCTCTGTTTATGACTTCTGCCATGATGCACTCCATGGCCTTGATCAGACTTTATAGGTTTACTGGACTATACTTCCCATGGTGTGTTGTGCACCCACACATGTGGGGAGTGCCATATGTTGCTGTAACACATTCGACAGTTCCAGGTCCTGTGGAGTGGGTGAGGCTCAACAGACTGTTCAGGTGCAGGGTCTGTTTGTTCTGTAGTGCATGCATGACACATATTGCGAAACATTGTAATCCAATTGCTGCCATGCTTTTGACTTTGGGGGGTGCTGTTCAGCCATTCTACATGTGATATCTCCTGGTGTGATGTCAGGGACTATCGTCAGTGGAGGGTGGGTATGTATAGATGGGCCTGTCTGACAGGATGTCGGCAATGTCAGTAAGGTACAGTTGTCCCTGACTCAGCACATATATACATGTACATTACTATTTATTACATAGCTGAAGGACATGTCATGATTCTCAGTCTGGACTCCTTCTCAGCTACTCTTTACAAAACACTGACAAACCTGAGCACTAATCCCGGTTATACTCTTTTAGACACTTAACGCCCTACTGATCCTTTGTGATCAGGCTACAGAGTATGTCATCATAATACACTGTCATGTCCAGGGGTCGGTTTCATGTGTACTCTCCAGTCCAGCTAGTGAATATTGTGGTTATGACACAATGTCACATCTGCCTCATGTACACAGACAACCCTCTCCTCCTCACATCACACTCACATATATGTGGGAGATGTAACAATATTGACATACAGGACACTGAGCTCTCTTGACCCATGACTGGCATAGTCTATCAGGTGGTGAGGGTGACCACACATACCACATATCAGTCTCAAATACACCAATCGTGACAGCAAACAAACCACATTATCACACATACACATATTCGGAGGCTCTACATACACTCTACCTAAGCAGCAGAGACCTCCAAAGCAGACACACATACAACTTCTACCCCACTACAATGCCCACATGTCACAGAGTTCACAATGTCAGTGTGCCACACAGTCACTGCCCTTTGGGCTAAACAACACACCTGATAGACTTGTTATAGGTGACACTTAATGGCAAACACACTATCGTCCCAATCACCAGGCCAGACAGGGGAATAGTCACTTTGAGCTGTCTCTCAGGTGCCAGGATGCGCCACATAACACATGCACTCAGGTCACTCCAAAGCAAGTCCAGGACTGGCTCCATCATTGTCCATGCTGGTGCGTACAACCACAGATGTTCCTCCCTGGACCACATGAAATGAAACATAGAGGAACTCTGTGATGATGTAGCCCAGCCCAGTATTACCCTGACCTTGTCTAGCATCTTACACTCACCAAGTATGATGTCACAGTATACCAACAAACTGATTACGTTTAACAGTTGGCTAATATATTGGTGTTATTCAAAGGGAATACAGTGTCTGTCACCCTGGGGTGACATGCTTGACATGCCACGTAGCTTCCCTATGGACAGCTTGCCCCTGTCACCCTTTGACTTTTGAATACTGGCTAGGGCACTTGCTGCCACCATACTGCCCTATTTAAGCAGGGCTCAAAGGACAGAACCACCTCCATACACATTACAGAGTACACGACACTGAGTGTAATGCTGCTCAACACCAGATGTGTTACCCTCAAATTGTGCCCACTCAGGAATCTCCTCAGTATGGAGGATAGCAATATCTATGCACAAACAGACACATGGTTGAGGCTCCCACATGCACACCAGCACTACCAGGTTGTATTTCGTACCATGCTTTCTGACCACATAACTTGGAATGGCCAACACAAATAGGGGGAGTATCCATATACATCACAGATACACATGCCTCCAGGTTGGTAGCACTGCACGATGCATCACAGACCATACATATGCACCTAACATTGTGCAAATCTGCCTTTTGGTTTGTTGCCTACTACAGACCACACTCGCCAACTCAGCAACCTCACTCAGCTTTCCTGGGAACATTGGACCATATGAAGGTCTCCCCAAACACCATTATATTGGGTGATGTCAAATACCCACACATTGACTGTGGATAGTATTCAGGCCCCAACACCCTCACCCAACAGTTGCTACTATTTCTAAACTCATATGCTATGGCACAACCGGTCACCACACCCACAAGAGGGGACAACATATTGGACATGATCATCACCGACATGGCGACTCTATGTTCCACACCTGCGATATACCCCTCATTGGTAAGGGCAGAACATACTTTATCTCACTGGACATCCATATCCCATCCCCACACCCATCCTGGGTAATCTTGGTGAACTTCCCAAAAGCAAATGTCACACTCCTCCAAACCACGGTGGTATCCTTCAGAGACCCTGGGTCAGTGGTAAGTATGGCTCAGACTGCTGAATCCTTTACATACACATTCTATGGACACCTAGTGGATTGCATGGATCGTTACATCCAAAATAACAACTCACTCCTGCAATGGCAGTAGACCTGTCTGGTAGACCCAGCCATTAATACGCTTTACAACAAATGGAGGAAGCTACTACATGATAGAGCACAATCAAAGACAGGTAAGGCATCTGTGATCTGTACTAGCGGACTGCTACAATCACTCAGGTATTTATGTCAGGCACGCTTCTAAAGGACAATTGCACCAGACATGTCGGACATTCACAAGGCCTTCTTCAGTTGATTCAGGTACCTGGCTGGACACTCACTGATATGCTGTGTGTTACTGCATACTGACTAAACATACCCTGAACCCACTGACATTGCCATCATCCTGGCAAACAGGTTCAGTGCAGATGTGTCCCCCCATCCCCCCTAAGGTGGCACTGTCCATACCAACAGAGTGTAACCTCCCAGACATCACGAGTAAACAGGTGAGTGCTGCCCTCCCCACAGTGGACAACACAGCATCAATGGGACCAGACGGTGTCCTGGCCTGTGTCATACACAGCCTTCATGACAGACGTAACACTCACATTACATCACTGTTCGATATGAGTTACTGCAGGATATGTACCCACAGAATGGTGTACAGCGATAGTGGTCCCGCTCCACTGAATACTGTCACAACAGACCACAGACAATATCGGCCTAAAAGGCTAACTAGCCTGTTCTGCAAAGCTATGGAGTGTATTATAATGGGACTCATGCACATAGACATGGGAAACCTACAGACACTTGGTCCTACACATTACAGCATTGTTGTGGGCAGATCTTGCCTGTTGGACCTGTTCATATTCTTTCAACAGTTACCAGGTCCATCAGTGATGGGATGGTTGTCCACACAGCCTGCCTGGACCTTGCACAACCCTTCAACACAATACCCCAGTCAGCCATTATGCATAGGCTCACCGGCATCCATATCGACACATATCTGACACGATGGATTGCTACCTGGAGCAGGGATAGCACCCACATGCTCAGTGTTGCAGGTGCCATGTCTGACTATACACCAGTTACACATGGTATCCCACAAGGCTCAGTCCTGGGACCTTTCTTGTTCAGTATATATTTGTGTGATGTACAGGCTATCACTGGAGGGATATGGCTGCCCATGTTCGCAGATGACTGCAAACTGGGTGCCATAATCAGATCTCCTGCTGGCACATGCATACTCATACAGGGTCTCACAGAGATAGGTTGACTGGTGCCTGAGCCATGGCCCATGGCTACATGCCATTAGTTGCATAGTCATCCCCTTTGAGGATGACAAGATGCCCACACATTACCACATAGGTTCTAATCCATTACATACAGTAGCAGTTATTACGGGTTTGGGGACATGACCTGTTCGTACTCTCACCTTTGACAATCCTATTGCCATAGTGGTTAGACAGTACGTCTACATAGCCCACCAAATCCCACATGGTTTCACATGTTGATCATGTGTGGTCATTGTGCCCCTATACTCTTCACGACCATGCTTGGTTACTATGCCACCTTTGGGATGTACCTTACATGACACCTGCAGTAACTGTAATGGCCACAAATGTTACTCTTCGTGCAGATGTAGGGACTCACACAGATGCCCTGCACAGTTCCAATACAGTAACTCCAGCTCTACTCAGTCACTTACCACCTACATGGATGTGTTGTGTGCCTGTAGTTGAAGGCAATATCTGACCCAGACTTACTGGACATGCTCCACCTCAGGATATCTGACTCCCTTGGTGCTACACACTCCAGGGACATATACCTCAGCACTGATGTTAAAAGGACATGCTGGGGGGACAGATTATTATCAGAAAGCCTCCACTCACTCCAGAGTGTAGTCCCAGTTTTGCATAGGCAGAGCCACCCACTGACCACCTACAGGTGACATCTTGACAAGTGGATGGGTGATCGCATGTTTACCCATGGGATATCTTCTGGGTCCCTACTAGACAGAGGCACAATACACTGAACGTAAATGGGCTATCTTGTGTGACTTACTATTCATAGGCACAGTGTTCTGATTTGACTGGGTTGCAGAAGCTAAACACACTCTGGCTATGCTTGTACATGCCCTAGGGCAGATAGCCTAGTATCAACCTCTGAACCTATGATAATTTTCATAATGCACAATGTTTATTGCTGATACTGTTTGCAGGTTTTTATCATCTTTGCTTTCACACTTTATATGAACCGCTTAGGTATCTGCAGAACATATTTGCTTATGGCAGGGTTCCACTATATTATATATGTGTCTGTTGTCATATAAGCATGTGCACAGGGAAGATTGCTGTGTAGTGAGAGGTTCCTGGGTTAACACATGCAACTGCCTGCTATGTGTGTCCCAATGCTGTACTCCAACATAGCCTAAGTGTGTGGGCATGCCCAGTTCAGACTGTCAGTGTTCTGTTGCCTGACATTTGTCTCATGTATTCAAGTGTGTGAGCATGCCCAGTGTGACCTTTCAGTATGTTGCTGTCTGAGGTCCACTACATTTGTTGATGTATGTCTACATGTCCAATATTAACATTTGTACTGTGTGTGTTGAAAGTCAGGTTCTATTCTTACTGCAGGACTCACCTTTGTGTCATAACTCGACAGGGATTATGCTGTACCTGCAGAGTTTCCGTGAAATACTTTGCAAAGACTTATCAACATTTCTTCATACAGACTAACCACTGTACTACTGTCATGGTACTATGACTATAATGCACAGTTTCCTGGGTTTGAGGCCCATTGCCACTTATATTTTCATTCTGAGCAGACCAGACTGCTTAGGG
The DNA here is from genome assembly GCF_019279795.1 of Protopterus annectens. NCBI lineage: Eukaryota > Metazoa > Chordata > Ceratodontiformes > Protopteridae > Protopterus > Protopterus annectens. The sequence continues at coordinate 510,565,944 of NC_056727.1, read as the reverse complement.
GCCAGTAGAGCAAATATGAGCATGTTGGCTTTTGTTCAGCTATGCCCTACCTAAACCCAGCTTGTCCAACATTTTTCGTTATTAACCATCATTGCTGGACATTGGCCAATATTACTCTACATTGACAACATTTGTAGTAGTTGGTGTGTGTGATTTTGTTTACATTGACTTCATGATGGTAAATGCTGTTTAGCACTGTTTTATATTGCTTAACACATGGCAATCATGCCTCAGGTGTTGATGCAGGGCTGTCTAGGTTGGATGCACATACTACACTCCCTATACATGTTTGAAAGCAGGTAGTGTCAACGTAGGCATACCTTTTACTATATGTGCAGGTCAGAGAGAGGTATCATTTCTAGAGTTCCTACTGAGCCAGTGTATGTGCTATGCATTGCCTCTTTGCCAAGGTCAAAGCATACTGGGCACACCTCCTTCTGCCTACTGGGGCAGGCTCAGGTTGTTCCTCCTCCGAGTCACGCTCTGCCTGTGATGGCCTTGGCAATGGTGGGGGGCTGTTTGGCCCAGGCCTATGCTGGTCCTGCTGCAGCTGTTTTTGTAGGATCATATTATGTAGCATAGCACATACCATGACAATTTGGGTACATGTAGTTGGTGAGTACTGCAAGGCTCCACCAAATGTGTCCAGGCACTGGAACCATGACTTGAGCAGCCCAAACACACGCTCAATTACATTTTGTGTTTGTGCCTCATTATGGCATTCCTGTTCAGGTGTGTGTGCGTTTCTGATGGGTGTCATCAGCCACGGCTCCAGTGCATAGCCAGCATCCCCCACTAGGTGACCATATGGGATATCCCCATTGGCAAATGTCTGGTACAGCTGCATCAGATGCCAGACATGGGAATCATGGTAGCTTCCAGGGCAGCCAGCACACACATTCAGTATTATGCCCTGGGAATCACACATGACCTGGCAGTTGATGGAGGGGAAGCCCTTGCAGTTGAAGTAGACCCTACCCCACTCACCGGCGGGTGCTTTGATGCATATGTGCATGCAGTCTATTGCACCCACTACCTCAGGGTATTCCACTATTTGCTAGAAGAGAAGCATATTGCTGGCCAATACCTCACAGGACTTGAGGAAATATACATGATCACTGACATGTGCTGACATGGCATCCAGGAACTGGTGCATTACCCTGGATGCTGATGCCTGTGATATCCCCATCATATCACCAGTTGGTCTCTGGAAGGTACCCATTGCTAATATTCGTAGGCCAACACATACCTTAGTTTCCACTGGGATGGGTCCCCCTCTGTTGGTTCTATGTGTGAGGCGTGGCCTGCACAGCTCAACAATTTTCTGCAAGAGATCTCTGTCCACTCTATAGCGCTCCACTATCTCCAGCTCATGTAGCCTCTGGTAGGTAACCCTGGGCCTGTACACTCTTCTCCGTCTCCTCACTGTGGGTTGTCCAGCAGCATTTGCATTATCACCACCCTCAGCATGTTGCATATGTCGCCTTATAACAGCGATGGCAGCCCCTAACATGTTTTGTCTCAGTGAAGCCTTTTCAGTTTTCACTTCTATTAGCTTACTGCAATGTTGCAGTGTCTCTTGAGAGAAACATAATGAACTGTTGTTTGCAGAGTTTTAAGTGCTGGGCTGGGCTGGGCTACTGTTCTGCCTGGGTAATTGCCTGATTCTGATTGTTTTCACCTGCTAGCTCTGCTAGTACTCCCTGGTAACTTCCACTATTTGGTGTGTTTCCTTTTTCCTTACTGTTTCCTCAGGGGGGTGAGCGCCACGCACACAAGCGCAAAAACGTGCACAGCAGCTAACACCTGCACACACATGCTTACATGGACTAAAGCTTGCTTATTCTTCTTAAAACACATGCACACCAGCACAAATGCACTTACAACTGTCTACACAGCCTTACATATGCTTACTCCGGCTTACACGCACGCACACATGCTAACACGCAAGCACACTGTCTTACTCGGGTTTACTGGCGCACACACGCACGCATGCACACTCAGCAAGAAACTTTGGTGTTATCCATGGCATACACCTTCGATTTCTTGACTTTACCTGGCCTACCTGTTGACACACTTCTTTCACTATTATGTGAATGTAAGCTGACACATGACACTCTGCTCCAATGAGCTTCACTCCTTTCATACATACTCCCCCTCGTGATGTCACCTTTCTACTCTGTTTCTCCCCTTATCCTACTCCTACACTCCACTGACTCTGCTCATTTGCTATGTAAACTTGCGATTCACTATCCTAACTCTCATTTGCATAGGATTGCCTACTAATGCTTAGTTACATCTCTTAGACTGAGCTTCCCCCCTAAGCAACCTCTACTCGGTGGCCATGTTGTCTTCAGCCTACCATTCCCTTGCATTGTAAATTCATTTTAGCTATACAATCCACATTTGTGGATCTTAATTATTAATGTTCTGCTTTTTAGGATGCAGCGCATTTGCACGGCGCTGTGCTACGGTTAAACCCCGGAGATCGGGAAAAAAAAAAGTTATTTTATTTGTAATTTGCATCACTTCCCGTTGCCAATGGCCATATTTTTGGCCATTGGCATGCTTCCTCCTGTGAATGCATGCTGTTTTTCCAGCTGACACGGCTCCGTTTTGCTATTTGCAGAACCATACTCAGTTATCAACTGAGTACATTTCTGCAAATAACACTACTCCTACTCGGACAGGTTAGGGTTTCCTGGATCACAAATTTACCTCATTTGCATGGCTTTCGCCTGCAATTGAGGTAATTTGCATATCCCAGCCCTGTCCGTGTAGGACTAGTTTGGAGAACTCAGTTGCACGCCCCTACCGGCTGTTCCTGGATCGCTTGGCAGACATGTTGGCTGCATGGAGTCTTACTCTACTCTAAGACTCCATGCAAGCCTTTGTGAATCCAGCCCTAAGTATTTTATTTCTTAAATAATGTCATTGTATAATAGCAATAACTTCTGGGTGTGGGTAATGCTGGATTTACCCACGGCTGTCTTTGTTTGGCCACTTGGGCTTTTCCCTCGTGACCAAACTACACCAACCATGGGTAAATCCAGCATTACCCACACCCAGGCGTGGGTTATTGCTTAAATATTTAAATTAAAACTTCAGATTGTCAAATCTCTCAACTGGAGTGCTGGTTACAAAGTTCCGTTATCATTCCAACATGGAGAGGAACATAAATTCTTTTCTTTTGTGGATTTCAATCAGGTTCAAACACCTAAGGATGAGAACTATACTGCTAACCTAAGAGACTTCATTAATTATTTTGAGAAAAAACTTTTAAAATTAAGAGGGGGTGCAATAGATAAAATATTTATTTGAAAGAATGCCTTCAAAAAAGATTAGTACCACAGGGGCTATGGGTTTTTAAGTTTCCAAATGGTTTGAATAATCTTGACCCCATGTTCCCTGAATTTTTGAATTTATTTGATCAACATGACTTTGAATTAATGGAGCTTATTATAAAGTGGAACTTAAAGGTGATTGATCAATTATTGATGGAAGCAGAACAATTAAATGAATTTATTCAAAATGATTTATTATTTGAACAGCACAGGTCCATGTTTTTTAATGTTTAAAGTTGAAATAGTGTAAAAGAACCCCAGTGTGGGTAATTGGGAGATGTTTTTGGAATACAGAGAGGTAATATAGCAGATTAGGTTGAATCCCCTGCATTTGAATGATAATGTAACCTAGCAACCATCACTCCAGTTGAGAGCTTTGACAATCTAAAGTTTTAATTTAAATATTAATATGCATTTTTATATATTTGCATTTATTTTTTTTTAAGGAAATGGATTGTAGGGGCTAAAATTCAACTGGTCATTTTATGTTTTTATTTTTTTATTTACATTTGTATATTTATTTCATTTCCACTAGTGGGAAGTTCTTCTGAGATATGTTCCTATTTATTTTTTTATCTATCTTTTAGTATTAAGCTCTTAGGTTTTATAAACTAAGGTTTTCTTGTGTATTAAATTAATACGTATGTGAATCTGTGTTGGAGAGAAAATGTTTTTACAAGTTGGAAAAGAAAAGAACTTTCATAGTTCATGTTTCTTTAAATTATGCTTACTATTTATTGTATTAATTAGTAGTAATCGGTTTTAATTAAGGAGAACTTGGGCATAAATTGAGTCTGTGGGTAAATTATAGCATTCTGATGAAGTCCCCTGGGTGGGAAGAAAGTACTTAATCCTTGGTGTACCAGTGTTTTAACTCTATTTATTGTTTTTTTATTGAAGTATTTTGCATTTTGGATTGGCCCATTCTATTCCCTCCATTTGTTGTTTTTTTTAGTCATGCTGTTTTATGAGTGAAATACCCTTCTAGAGGTTCATAGTTGTTTAATTTCATCTTTATTTAAACCTCGTGTTTGACCGGGATTGCACTCTTTTAACCAGAGCTGCTCAATGTTTGGTGACTTCTGCCAGGGGTTTGGAAAGATGCTGCTGAAATCCAAAGCATCCACTGCTAAAATTGAAAAAAAATGTACCTTGTTAGTTTCCGTTGTACTTTGCTGACTGTAGTGTATCATTTTACTGCCTCATTTTGATGACTTTTACTGAATTTTTCTGCACTTTAAAACAGCTGTTCTTTTGCTTTAAGTAGCTAGTACATAACATAGGCTAGGTTCTCATCTGATGACTCTAGACTGTATTGTTAGACCTGAGCTCTAATCCAGCCATCTTACATTAGGAGAGCTCTGCCTGCACCCTTGTGGTAGAAGTGTGTAGTCTGAGCTTCATCTGAGTTGGAGATTACTGCAGGATAGCTTGGACTGTGTATTCCCATTGGTAGTTTAGCTTAAAAGTGTTTAATTTCCCCTGTATTTAAGCCTCACATTTGTAGGTGGCTGCACTTTGCACAACAGGGTTCAGTAGTGCCCTGTATAGATGCAAACGCCTTGAAGGACAATTTTCTCCTGGACATCTGTTAGTGAACCTTCCCAGGCTTCCCTGCTGCACTGCAGGAAACTCAGCTGGTCACTGATAAGTGTTGCCATAATTTTCACCCCTAGCCTTCAATATTATAAGCCCCTTTGTCCTTTGTTAATCGTAGAGCAAAATCTGGACAAACTAGCCCACTCCCCAATAGTAGTTATGGTAAAAATCTGACATAATGGAGGTTCAGTTTCCAACCATTTCTCTGGCCAGCCTGATTGGCATGGGCATCCTAAGGTAATGTAGTAATTGCCTCATGTATACTGACAGACACTTAATCCTAAAACAAATACAATATGTCAGAGATGTAATTATAATATGAATTTGGAATCAATTCTCTCATGTAACAACAAACTGGACATTAAACAGGTTGTCAGCACACACACACACACACACACACACACACACACACACACACACACACACACACACACACACACACACACACACACACACATGCACTTCACCTCTCACACAAAATAAGGTCACAGCACATAAACCCACATGCACAGAGGTATTCAATAGAAGCCTATCAAAAGATCAGGGACCTCCCAAGTGTAAACCACTTGCACACACTGTAAAGCAAATGTAATTCACTACACATAACACACACACACCAGTGTCTCAGAAAATAAGCCCATAAGGCAAAACACATCAAAACCAAATGTCCTGATCACAGGCAACTCCTTAATGAGACACACACATGTCTCCCTCACCAGGGTGGAGAAGAAGAAGGTCATGGTCATCTGCCTGTCAGGTGCCAAGATCCATCAAATCATGCAAGCACTCAAGTCACTCAACAACAATTAATGTTATGGCTCTGTCATAGTACATATTGGGGTGAACGACAGATGCAGTATCTGTAAGCCTGGGAAGACATGGTTGACAGACCATGCTGCTTTGCCACAGATGATCTTTACCTGTCTCCTCTAGGCTTTCATAGGATCATAGGAGTTTACTAGTCTGTTGACCCAGAGGTCATGTGATACCTAGCCATTTCATCCCAATGTAATACCATAGATACGCTATTCAATACCCAGGACTGCATTTAGCAATGACTGCTCATGTCCAGAAAGGTTGTGGGTACTATCCCTGGTAAGAATTTATAGTGTCCCATCCACTTATCCAGGTTCCTTTTGAACAGTGTCATAGAGGTGCTCTGTTTCACATGACTTGGCAGTCTGTTCCAAAGACAGGGCAGTTGCTAGGAGACAAATCTGTTCCTCCAGCATATCCTATTTAAGTCATAGGCCATATTTAGGTCCCTGGAATAGGTTGCTCTAGTCCTGTTTGATTTATGAATGTGCAGCAAGTTCATTAGGTTTGGGTCTCAGATTGCTCTGTAAGCTAGGCATAAGTCTTCCCTAAGAAGTCTAAATGATACAGAGAATAGTGACAGGGACTTTAGTCAGTCTGTGTAAGGCATGTGCTGGAGTCCCCTGATCTCCTTTGTTAGAAAACGCTGAGGTCTCTCCAATTGCTGCAGGTGCTTTGTACGGTACATGCCGAATGGGCTGTTATACTCAAGTATGGGCCTGATAAAAAAAATCCACTTGAGGCAAACTCAGGGTTATGCTGCTTAATGCTAGTAACCTAAACAGGAAACTTCACTTTCTGGAAGCACTCCTTACCTTGGAAGATGCTGAAGTCTTTGCAATCACTGAGACATGGTTCAAGGCCATAGAGAGCACCCTGGTTGTGCAAGGCTACAATGTCTTCCACAGGCTCAGACCCCAAAATGAGTGTGAAAGAACCAAAGGTGGAGGTGTACCCATCTTCACTAAAGCCAAAAACATCCCGAGACTGGTTAAACAGTATGAATCTCTTGAGCTACACTAGGTCCAACTAACTATAGGTAAAACCCCCTACCACATCATTGCTAACTACAGGTCCCCCACCATGAACCAAGATAAGCACACCGCCTACCTGGACTTACTAGAGTCACTCACTATACAGCCAAACACTTTGGTCATGGGAGATTTCAAGTATCCTTCCATCAACTGGGAGACATTCATGAGCACAAACATGCTCTCCCTGAGGTTCCTGGACTTTGTCAATACAAATGCCCTGGAACAGCTAGTATCCACACTCACAAAGGGTTAAAATGTCCTAGACTTAGTACTCAACATCATGGGGGGGTCAGTGCACTACCCCATGTGTGTTGCCCTCCCTAGTAAGGTCAGACCATAAATCTGTCTCATTTAAAGTTACGATCAGACCTGACACCCCCACAGGAGCAAAAAAAATGAAAGATTTCTCCAAAGCAAACTACAGCCTACTAAGCAATGGTATAAAATGTTTCAAACCCCCTGCTAACACAGCCAACAATGACTCCTATAGAGTGGAGTACACAAATGCACTGTACAATCACCTAAACAACTGTATAGACTCATCTGTACCTGACTGGTTCAAAGCAGGTCCTCTCGACAAAACAGGCCACTTTGTTGAACCTCAAGTATAAATAGGTTTTATAACAAATGGAAGAAACTGATGTCTAAGAACAAAAGGGAACTTAGCAGAAGAAGAATACACTCCACAGCTTGAACAAGCAAATGAGATATCTTGTAAAGTCCTCTAAAGCTAGTTATGAAGCTAAATTAGCATTCCTAGCTAAGGATAATCATCAGGCATTCTTTAGCTATGTCCAAAATCTAAAACGGAATAGCCAACAATGTGCTGAACGTATAGTGGACAGTACCTCTTATACTGAACCTGAGGAAATTGCCAACCTGCTAGCTGACAGATTTGGTGCAAACTTCATCCCCCTGTCCTCACCAGCCACACTCCAAAGCATACCTAACACCAATTTTCTACCTAGCATCTCCAAAGAGCAGGTCATATCTGTGCTCTCCAAGGCCAAAAACACAGCCTCTATGTAACCAAACAACATTCCAGGCTGCTTACTAAACAATTTAAAACAAGACCTAGCAGAACCATTTGACACTCTGTTTAACCTCAGCCTGAGCACTGGCTTTGTTCCAGCAGAGTGGAGAACAGCAACAGTAATCCTCTTGCACAAAGGAGAGCCATCAACCGACCCTGAGAACTATAGACCCATAAGTCTAAACAGCCTCTTCTGCAAGGCCATGGAAGGAATCATCATGGACCTTAACAAGAAGGACATAGGCAACCTTCAGACTCTTGACCTGACCCAGTTTGGCTTTGTTAATGGTAGATCATGCTTATTGAATCTGGTGGACTTCTTTGAGAATGTCACCCAAAGTCCTGGACAAAGGCAAAACAGTACATACTGGCTATCTTGAACCCATGCATCAATAGATGGGTAGCCAACTGGTTCACTGACAGAACACATACTGTCAAAGTTGGGGATTTCACCTCTACCAGTAGACCAGTTAGAAGTGGTATACTACAAGGATCTGTGCTGGGCCCTCTAATGTTTGGAATCTATTTCTCAGAAGTCCAGGTGAAAGTACATGGCCTGTGGATTACTAAGCTCACTGATGATTGGAAACTGGGTGCAATCATTGAGACCCCAAATTATGTTAACATATTACAGAAGGGGCTAACACAGACAAATGACTGGTGCCAAAGCCACAGACTAAAACTAAATGCAAAAAATGTATTATTATCTCCACTGGCAAAGAGGAAGTCCCTGCAAATAACTATACTGACAGCAACCCCCAAGGTCCAAAGCAGTGGTGTGAGATTTGAGAACGTAGGTTGATAGCAATCTAAACTTTGATCACCATGTGTCCACAGTGGTAAGGAAAGCCTTCTACATTATGTATCTCATAAGTAAGGGAATCACATCTGAGACTAAGTATCTTTATAACTCCATTGTACTCAACCCTAATCAGACCGCTAATGGAGTACAGTGCTCCCTTTAGCATGTACCTCACCAGACACCTGCAGCAGCTGGAGAGACCACAGAGGTTTCTCACCAAGAAAATTCAAGGCCTCCAAAACATAACCTACATGGAAAGACTGAAAGCTCTGTCACTATACTCTGATCCTACAGGCTGCTGAGAGGTGATTTGTGCCTGGCATACAGAGCAGTGTCTGACTCTGAATCTGCCATAATGGAAATGCTGCCCATCCACATATCAAATGGGACAAGAGTCAGTCACTCCAGGGATCTCAACCTAGCCTGCATCATTAACAAAACATGCTGGAGAGACAGATATATCTTCCAGAGATTGCCAGTCCTCTAAAATAAACTCCCAATTCACGTGAAGCAGAGCTCCTCAATAACCCTATTCAAGCACAATCAAGACAATTGCATTGGAGACATAAATTCACCCCAGGGGTGTGGCACATATGCCCCTCATGGACAGGAGTAGTCAGTGCTGATCATAGACCCACTCTGCAAATAACAACTATCTAACCAAGGACAGTTAGGGAACAGGGGTATAATATGACTAGGCTTGTAAAGGCCCTAGGGCCATTAGCCTAATAACTATGAACGTATGATCTGAAAGATACAATATAAACAAGTATGGGCCTAGGATATGGGACACCTCACTGTAACCTCCAATTTCACCCATCCATTTCTATATGGTACTTGCCATGTTCTATTTGTAAGCCGTGTAACTATCCACCTTATAAAGTGCACGTTAGTACCAAGTTACTTTAATTTATTGGTAAGTGCTTTCTGTAGCATCCTATCAAATGCTGAAGTTAAAGCTATATAAGTTACATCACAACACAACTTTTCATTCATAGCTGTTGTTATATTGTCATAGAACATCATGTCACAGGTGGTAATATATCTGTTTTCAACATATGCATGCTGATATATGGTTTCAAGTCCCAACCTTTCCAATTTTGACAATAATTTATCCAGTATAACCTTCTCCATTATTTTTCCACAACACAAAAGTAAACATATGGGTCTGTATGACTCTGGGTGTGTCCTACTCTCCCATATGTAAATGACCTAATGAACAACAGATATAATGGTACTGGAAGTTCATGCTGAAGTTTTCTCAGGTCATTATTACTAATTCTGTATCCTCCCTGCACTTTGTTTGGGTCCAGTTTGCATATTTTTTTTTCAATACTATCTAATTTAATCTCAGTATCTGAAGTTATCTGGATGTTATTTGAACCATTTATCACCCATTTGCATGACATTTTATAAATCTATCTATAATCTGTTGTAACTGAGATTACATTTTAGAATCTACAGTTTATCAAACTGTATGCGTTTAGTCCTACTGCAACTTATATATCTATAAAATGTCCTCCTATTATGCTCAAAATGTTTATATAGCTTTTTCATATTTTTCTTGATCTTGTCTCACACTATGGGCCGGATTCACGAAGGCTTGCACGGAGTCTAAGAGTAGTGTAAGACTCCATGCAGCCTTCGCGATCCAGGAACAGCCCAAAGTCCGTGTAAGAGATAAGCTAAAACGTCTCTTACACAGAGTGGGCGTGGATAAGCTAATCACCTCACTTGCAGCCGAATAGCATGCAAATGAGGATGATTAGCGATCCAGGAAGCCCAGAACAGCTCGTTTTAGCTGCAGAAATGTACTCAGTTGACAACTGAGTACGTTTCTGCAAAAACTGCAATGGAGCCATGTCATCTCCAAATAAAAGGTGCATATGTGTCAGGCAGCATGCCAATGGCCAAATGTGTGGCCATTGGCAAAGTAACCTGATGCAAATATATTAAAAATATAATTTTTTTTCGGCGATTGCCGATGTTTAAACCAAGCGCAGCCCAGCGAAATGGGCTGCGCTGTATAAAACATAAAAACGAAGGTTATAAACCCACAAATGTGGGTTTTATGCAATACATGGAATGTCAACGCAGGGACCAGCAGACCAAAACCAACATGGCCACCGTGCAGTGGTTGTTAAGGGGAACCTGAGTCTAAGACATGTAACTAAGCATTAGTAGGCAATCTGATGCAAATGAGTGTTAGGATACTGAATTCCACTGTCACATACCAAATGAGCACAGTCTGAGTAGTGTAAGAGTTACAGAAGGGGAGGAACAGAGTAGGAGATAGGTGACATCACAGGGGGGAATGGTAGAAAGAAATGCAGTTCATTGGAGGTCAGAGTTACATGACAGATGTCAGACAGATATCATGGAAAGAGGTGTGCCACTAGATAAGCATGAGAAAGTCAAGAAATGGAAGGTGTACACTGTTGCCTACACCGAAGTTTCTTGCTGGGCGTGCATGCGCACTAGTGCGCGCCATGAAGCGAGTAAGGCAGTGTCTTGGCGTGTAAGGCAGACTGAGCATGTGGGAGCGTGTTGGGAGATGTTTAACACTGTTTGCGTGGGTGTGCACGCGTTTTAATCCGAATAAGCAGATTCTGAACCATGTAAGCATGTGTGCGCGCGTGTAAGTCACTGTGAGCGTGTTTCTGCTGGTTTGCACGGCTCCTCCCTGAGGAAACAGAGAGGAAAAAGGAAGCAACAGATTTAGTAGGAAACTAGCAGGGAATACTGCTGGAGCTAGCAGGTGAAAACAATTAGAAGCAGGCAATTACACAGGCAGAATAGTAGCCCAGCCCAGCACTTAAAACTCTGCAAACAGCAGTGCAGGATGTTTCTCTCAAGAGACACTGCAAGACAGGAGTAAGCTATTAGAACTGAAAACTGAAAAAGCTGAACTCAGAGCAGAAATGTTAGGGGCTGCCATAGCTGTCATAATGAGACATAGGTGACTTGCTGAGGGTGGTGACAGTGCAGATGGTGCCAGACAACCCACAGTGAGGAGACAGAGAAGAGTGTACAGGCCCAGGGTCACCTACCATGGGTTACATGAGCTGGAGATAGTAGAGTGCTATAGAGTGGACAGAGACCTCCTGCAGCAAATAGTGGAGCTGTGCAGGCCACGCCTCACACACAGAACCAACAGAGGGGAACCCATCCCAGTGGAAACCAAGGTATGTGTTGGCCTAAGAATACTAGCAACAGGTACCTTCCAGAGACCAACTGGTGATATGATGGGGATATCACAGGCATCAGCCTCCAGGGTACTGCACCAGTTCCTGGATGCCATGTCAGCACATGTCGGTGATCATGTATATTTCCCCAATGCCCGTGAGGTATTGGCCAGCAATATGCGTCTCTTCCAGCAAATAGCGGAATACCCTGAGGTCGTGGGTGCAATAGACTGCACGCACATACGCATCAAAGCACCAGCTGGTGAGTGAGGTAGGACATACATCAACCACAAGGGCTTCCCCTCCATCAACTGCCAGGTTGTGTGTGATGCCCAGGGCATAATAATGAATGTGTGTGCTGGCTGTCCTGGGAGCTACCATGATTCCCACATCCGGCATTTGACGCAGCTGTACCAGACATTTGCCAATGGAGACATCCTGCATGGACACCTAGTGGGGGATGCAGGTTATGCACTGGAGCCGTGGCTGATGACACCCATCAGAAATGCACACACACCTGAACAGGAACGCCATAATGAGGCACACGCACAAACACGTAATGTAATAGAGCGTGTGTTTGGGCTGCTCAAGTCACGGTTCTGGTGTCTGGACACATCTGGTGGAGCCTTGCAGTACACACCAACTACATGTACCCAAATTGTCATGGTATGTGCTATGCTACATAATATGATCTTGCGAAAACAGCTGCAGCAGGACCAGCATAGGGCCGGGCCAAACAGCCCCCCAACATTGCCAAGGCCATCACAGGCAGAGCGTGACTCAGAGGAGGAACAACCTGAGCCTGTCCCAGTAGGCAGAAGGAGGCGTGCCCAGTATGCCCTGGCCTTGGCAAAGAGGCAATGCATAGCACATACACTGGCTCAGTAGGAACCCTGGGAATGATACCCCTCTGACTCACTCAAATAATAACATGGATGCCTACAATGACATGACCTGCTCACAAACATGTACAGGGAAGTGTAATATGCGCATCCAACAGAGGCAGCCCTGCAGCACCACCTGAGGCATGAATGCCATGTGTTAAGTAATGTAACACCATGTACTATATGCACACCTGAGGACCCTGACTAACATCCTACCCTCACCAAGCATCATGCCACAATATGACAATGAGATGATCAAGTGCAATAATTGACTGAAGTATCGCAGTTAGTCAAAGGGGATCCAATGTGTGCCAGTCTGGGATGACATGCTGAGCATGACATGATGCTCCACCTGCTAGGACTGGCATGCACCTATCAGTGCAGGCCATATGGATACTGGCAAAGGCTGTTGTTACCCACAGTGTGCCCTGAATAGGTAAGGCTCAAAACACAAACCTATCTCCATAGGTATCAGAAGGGATAAGAATAAGATAAGGGATAAGTCAAAACAGCAAGATGCATGCAGTCTAAACTCACCCAGTATGGAGAATGTTGATATCTGTGCTGTAACAGAAAACTGAGTCAAGGCTCACAACAGCACCCTAACACTACCAGGTTACATCTCATACTGTGCTGTACAGACTCAAAACATGGAACAAGCTACAAAAGGAGGGTGACTAGCAAGAATTGTCAAGGATAACCACACCCCCATGTTGGTACCACAACAAGAAGCAGCATGGACTAGCCATGGTCAAGTAACAGTGGCTAAAACTGCCCCCCAGTTTATAGCCTGCTACAGACTACTGTCCCAACACCAGGAACTGCACCTGGCCTATGCTGGAATACATGAATATATCAAGTCCTCCAAACCACATTATATTGGGTGACTGAAAATACCCAGACATAGACTGGGAGCATTATACTAGCTCCAACAGTGTAGGACAAAAGTTCATAGAATCCATAAACCAAAAGGCCCAGGAACAACATACCACTCCCACAAGAGGGGTAAGCATACTGGATGTGATAATCAGCAACATGGGTACTGGATGGCAAGACGAGAAGTGTATTGCTCACTGGTAAAACCAGACCATAGAGTAATCACACTGGATATACAAATCCTGACCACAGTCCCTGGCCAGAAAACCACAGTGGAAAACATGTGTAAAGCAATATTTGCACTCCTCCAAACTGATGTGGAATCCATTAAAGGTCCTGTGCAGGTGCAAAATATGGGCCACACCTCAGAACCTGTAATACAGCCATTCCATGAACACTGCCAGGAATGCTTGGATTATGCAATCCTAAATTAAAACAAGACACAATGCCATACACACAGGCATCTGGCATAGTGGACACCAGCCATAACCAAACCATGCAAGAGAATGAGGAAGCTACTACACGATAGAGCAAACATAAACAATGAAGTAATCACTGATCAGTAGTATGGCAATAAAATATGTCCACACATACAATCCACTAAGGCCAGCCACAACAAGTTGAATCTGCGAATCCTGAGGCAATGTTACACCCGCCCCAAGTACACAGACAACCCCCAACTCCACCCAAGAAATACAAATATATGTGAGAGATGCAACCATCTATCCAAACTGGACGCTCAGCTCCCTCAACTCAGTACTCCCAAAACTAGTCAGGAGGAGAAGGTAACCACACACACCACAAACACAGTCCCACATAGACCTATCACAACTGCAAACCAAACACATAAACACAGAAAAACATTCCCAGAGGCACAAATTACAAACACAGCACACCAACAGAGGCCTCTAAAGCAGACACCCAATCAAACAACCTCCAAACATAGCACATGCAACACATAGTACACAAAGCTGGTGTGCCAAACAGTCACAGGCCAGAAGGAGAAACAACATGCCTGATACAGTTGTAATAGGTGACTCCATAGTCAGACACACTGCTGTCCCGCACACCAGACTGAACAAGGGAAAGGGTACAGTAAGCTGCCTGTAGGCTGCCACAATACGCCACATAACAGAAGTATGCAGGTCACTCCAAAGCAAGTAGAAATATGATGCAGTCATAGTCCATGCTGGTGTGAATGACCTGAGATGTACCTCCCTAGACTACATGAAAAGAGACATAGATGAGCTCTCTGATTATGTAGTCCAGGCCAGTATGACACTCACCATTTGCAGCATCCTACCCTTACCAAGAATAATGCCACAGTACAAACACGGAATGATCAGTCATAGCAAGTGGCACACTTACTGGTGTCATTCCAAGGGGATCCAATGTCTGTCTGCTTGAGATGTCATGCTTGACAAGCCACGCAGCTGTTCTTGGGATGGCTTGCACCTGTTACCCCTGGGCGTCTGGATATTGGATAAGGCCTTTGCCACCTCCGTAGAGCCTTTTATAGGCAAGGCTGAAAAGACTAACCCACCACCCTAGAAAACATAAGTGGAAAGAAACATAAGGGTAATGCTGACCAATGCCAGATGTGTAAACCCCAATATGCATGCTCCCAAGGCCATCCCCAGTATGGAGAACATCAATGTCTGTGCAGTGACAGAAACCTGCTGCAAGCCTCCTGACAGCACACCAGCACTACCAGGTTACACCACATATCATGTGTCATGGCCCCAAAACCTGGAACAAAACATAAAAGGAGGGTGAATATCCATATTCAGCACAGACACCCATAAGTCCAGGTAACTGACAATGCACAAGGCATTGGAGTCCACCCATGTGCAACTAACTGTTGGCAAGACTGCTGTACAGTCTGTAGCATGCTACAGACCACACTCTCACACACAGGAACCCCGCCCAGCCGTCTGAAGACACTGGACAATATGAATATCCCACCAAATACCAAACAAGGTACCACAAATTACCACATAGTTGGTAAGCCATTATGTATAGAAGGAGTAATCAGGGACCTAGGGACACAAGTGGATAGTAACCTGTTATGTGACACTCACATTGCCAATGTGGCTAGGAAGACTGTCTACATTTGACACCGTATCAGGAAAGGATTCACATCTATGTCAACAGAGGTCATTGTGCCCCTATACTGTTCTCTTATCACACCCATAATCTAGTACAATGCCTCATATGGGATGTACCTTACCTGACACCTGCAGCAGTTAGAAAGACCTCAAAGGTACCTCACCAAGAGGATTAAGTGTTTCAAATACATGTCATATGCTGCCTGGCTGTAGACACCCCAGCTGAATGCAGTCACATACTGCCTACACAGAGGCATTGCATGCCTGTTGTAGAAGGCAATGCCCAACACAGGAGTAATGGACATGCTCCACCCCAGAAAACTCAAAGCCATCGGAGCTGTGAGAGTGAGAGATGTCAACCTCAACAAATAATGAAATAGGATGTGCTGGGGGGACAGATACATAATCCAGAGGCTCCCCACACCCTGGAACAGAATCCCACTCCATGTTAGGTAGAGCCCCTCACTGACACTCTTCAACAGGAATCTTGCCAAGTGGATGGATGATTGTAGAGTTACACTGGGGGTCTTCACTGTGTCATGTCCAGACAGAGGCACAGCAAAGCAAATCATAAATGGCCATAATATTCACATAGCAAGGGGTGGCAAAAGCCACACACACTCTGGCTAGGCTAACAAATGCCCTAGGGTGGATAGCCTAGCATGAACCTATGAACCTATGAAGATACAAATTGTACAGGACACTAAGGATAATCCCAAGGCTTTCACAACTGATGGTAGGAACCGTGTTGGGAATTCACAGATATGCTCTGAATCACACAAATATCACAAACACACACACATATTGCCAACATACATCCTGACAGGTGCAGTGCAAACCCCCAGAATGCAGAATATCTATCCCAGCAGACTGCTGGCCCCCTGACATTGCAGATGCTGAGGTAACATCCAGCATCTTCAAAGCAAAACACACAGCAGCAATGGTATGAGATGGTGTCCTGGGCTGAGTGCAACATGGACTCCAAGATGAATGGAATGCCAAATCACACTACTGCTCAATGTCAGCCTTACCACAGAATATGTAGCCAAAGAGCAGTGTACAACAACAGTGGTCCTTCTCAACAAAGGTGTTGCCTGAATGGATACTGAAAACTACTACCCCAGAATCCTGAGAAGCTCGGTCTGCACAGCTATGGAAAGGATCAGCATGTACCACAGACATAAAGATATTGGGGACCTACTGACACCGGACCCTACCCAGTGTGGCTTTCTTAAGTGCAGATCCTGCCCCTAAACATGTTTGACAATTGAAACAGTCATTAAGGTCATTGATGAGGGCAATGTGGTCCACACAGCGTAGCTGGACCTTGCAAAGGCTTCTATACAATACCCTACGTGTTCATTATAGATAAGCTCACCAGCTTAAATATAAACCCCTATGTCAGTAGAGGGTTGCAAACCAGACCAAGGACAGAACAGACATGGTCAGACATGCTGCAGCCATGTCAGACTACAAACCAGATATAACTGGCATCCCACAAGGCTTGGTCCTGGGATCTCCCTCATCTGGTATATATGTCCCATAGGTACAGGAAAACATGGAAGGACTGTGTCTGAACATGTTTGCAGAGGACTACAAACTGCTCACCATATATGATCCACCAGCTGACACAAGCATCCCACAAAAGGGCCACATAGAAACAGACAACTGGTGCCATAGCCATGTCAGCAAGCTAATTGCAGAAAAGTGTATAGTAAACCCCCGTGGATATACAGTAAGTGCCCACCAATTACCACATAGGTGTTAACCCATTATGTAGTTAACATGTAATGAGAGACCTGGGGACACAAGGTGATAGATATCCTGCATTGGACAAACATGTGCTGTAGTGTTTACAGAAACATACCATATACCCACCTAATCATGAAGGTTGTCAGATCTAGATAAGGGAGGTCATTGTGGCTCTGCAGTCATCCTCCATCAGTGGTACAATTGACTACAATAGCCCCTGTGGGATGTACCTCAGCAGACACCTCCATCAACCGTAAAGTTCCCAACAGTACCTCACCAGGAGTATCAAAGAGCTTGCACAGATGCCATGTGTTGCCTGTGTTGCTGGTATCAATAAACATGCTGCACCTTGTACAATCTGAATGGCAGTGAGCTATGCACATGAGAGACCTGAACCCCAGCACTGACTTACATAGGACAAGCTGTACTGCATGATCCATAACACAGAAGCCACCCCACCCATGAGTGAACTCCCAGTACAGGCTACCCATAGAGTCACTTATCAATTTTCCTCAATAGGAATCTTGATGAGTGGATGGGAGATGGTAGCTTTATCCTGGGTATCACTGTCATGTCACAGGTAGACAGAGGCACAGTATACTAACCATGACATATGTCATGGCAAACTCCACTTACAATGTGTGTTGAAGGACAAACACACTCTCCAACTAGCATTAGACATGGACTAGGGCACATCACTAGTGTTTGCAAATGTACACTTATGTTGTGGAATACACTACCAATGTTGGACAAGCCTGGTTTAAGTACTTCATATCTGAACAGAATGCAACATGGTCAGATGTACACAACTGGCCCCTAACCAGGCTGTTGTGCTCACTATCAAAATGTAAAGCAGTGATAGCACTAAAGCCCAGGATACTGTCCACCACAGTCAAAGTACTACCAGTACACTATACAGTACTACAGTGTTAGGTCAGTGTGAAAGGATGTTGACAACTGTATGCAAAGTATCCCATGCAAACACTGCAGGCACAGTATAATCCTGTTGTGTTCACACACAAAGCAGTTGTACAGTAACTACACAACATGACACACAACACACAACCATAAATGGGTGATATTTGTTGAAATTCACACTCATCCACAAATGTGGTGGGCTGCAGAGTTCAACATATGGAATACTCACACTGGGCATGCCCACACACTTTGATAAATGAGACATATGTCAGACAACATGCCATGGGAAGGCTGAACTGGGCATGCTCACACACTTAGGCCAAATCTCAGTTTAGCAGTTGGACACACATATCTGGTATTCTTACGTGTTATTCCAGGAACCAACCACATTACAGCAGTCTGCCCAGTGCACACAGTTAAATGACTACAGAGATATACGTGATATAGTGGATCCCTCCCATATGCAAACATCTTCCACAGATGCACAAGTTGTTCATACAAACAGGGAATGCTATGGCAATAAAGATGTGCAAACAGTCTATCAGCAACAAATAATGTGCATTTGACAATTAAACATATGGGTGTAGAGGTCAACACTAGGCTGTTTGCCCTAGGGAATGACAGCTTAGCCAGAGTGTGCTTGGCATCTGCCTCCCCACAGGATGCACATTCCCCTTTCTAAACACCGATGATGTCAGCACCCTATAAGTACAGCAGGAGAAACGAAACCTCCCAATAATGTGAATAGTGCCTTGTGCTAATGCTTCTATCATAAGTGTCATAACATAGTTAGATAGGGGTTTGAATCCTGCAAATGCTCTGTGTGTGTGAGTGGGGTTGGGGTGTGTGGGAGAGAAATGTCCCTTTTGGCAACTGGGAAAACACACTACAGGATGCACATTCCCCTTTCTAAACACAGATGATGTCAGCACTCTATAAGTATAGCAGGAGAAGAGAAACCTTTCTGTAATGCGAATAGTGCGCTCTGCTAATGCGTCCGTCTTAGCTGTCATAACATAGTTAAGTAGGGGTTTGATTCCTGCAAGTGCGTGTGTTTGGTTGAAGGGGTTAATTGTGTGTGATGAAAATGTCCCTTTTGGCAACTAGGAGAACAGACTACAGGATGCACATTCCCCTTTCTAAACACCAATGATGTCAGCACTCTATAAGTATAGCAGGAGAAGGGAAGCCTCCCAGTAATGTGCATAGCACGCTCTGCTAATGTGTTCATCTCAAGTGTCATAACATAGTTACATAGGGGTTTGAATCCTGCAAGTGTGTGTGTGCAATTTTGTGTGAGGGAAATGTCCCTTTTGGCAACTAGGAGAACAGACTACAGGATGCACTTTTCCCTTTCTAAACACTGATGATGTCAGCACCCTATAAGTACAGCAAGAGAATGGAAACCTCCAAGTATTACGAATTGCACGCTCTGCTAATGTGTCCGTCTTGAGTGTCATAACATAGTTAGACAGGGGTTTGAATCCGGCAAGTGTGTGTTTTTGGCTGAGGGGGGGTTAGTGTGTGTGAGGAAAATGTCCCTTTTGGCAACTAGGTGAACAGACTACAGGATGCACATTTCCCTTTCTAAACACTGATGATGTCAGCACCCTATAAGTACAGCAAGAGAAGGGAAACCTCCCAGTAATGCGAATAGCACACTCTGCTGATGTGTCCATCTCGAGTGTCATAACATAGTCAGATAGGGGTTTGAATCCTGCAAATGGCAAGTGTGTGTTTTTGGCTGAGGGGGGGGGTTTGTGTGTGAGGAAAATGTCCCTTTTGGCAACTGGGTGAACAGACTACAGGATGAACATTCCCCTTTCTAAACACCGATGATGTCAGCACTCTATAAGTATAGCAGGAGAAGAGTAACCTCCCAGTAATGTGAATAGCGCGCTCTGCTAATGTGTCCATCTCCACTGTCATAACATAGTTAGGTAGGGGGTTGCATCCTGCAAATGACAAGTGTGTGTGGTTCTCTGAGGGGGCTTAGTGTGTGTGAGAGAAATGTCCCTTTTGGCAACTAGGAGAACAGACTACAGGATGCACATTTCCCTTTCTAAACACTGTTCAGCTGAAGGCCATGGCTCTGGCACAAGTTGTCTGTTTCTATGATGCCCCTTTGGAAGATGCTTGTGTTGGCTGGAGAGTCGATTATGGTGGCCAGTTCGCAGTCATCTGCATATTTGGTCAGCCACAGTCCGTCCGTGTTGGCCTGTACCTCCAATAAATATATACCAAACAAGAGAGGTCCCAGGACTGAGCCTTGTGGGACACAACTCGTAACTGGTTTGGAGTCTGGCATGGCTCCAGCAATTCTAACCATGTGGGTTCTGTCCTTGAGCCACTGTGCAATCCATCTAGTGACATAGGGGCTTATATTTAAGCTGGTGAGCTTCTCTAGAATGCCCAAGTGGGGTATTGTTGTGAAGGCTTTGCGAGGTCCAGGTAGGCTGTGTGAACCACCTTCCCTCGTCAATGGCCTTGGTGACTGTTTCAAATAAATCAACCAGGTTAAACCTGGTAGTGCTGGTGTGCTCTCAGTAGCCCTGAACCAGGCATCTGTTACTGCACAGATATCGATGTTCTCCATGCCAAGGAGAGTTTCGGGTGCATGCATCTGGAGGTTTAGACTTCTGGCGTTGGGTAGCATTACTCTTAGTTTCTTATCCCTTGTGATACCTATGAAGGTGGGTTTGTCATTTGAGCCTTGCCTAACATAGGCACTATGGGGGTAGCAAGAGCCTTTGCCAATATCTGAAAGCCCAGGGATGACAGGTGCAGGCCATCCCTAGCGAAGCAGGTAGTTCAACAGAAGATGAATATGTGAAGGTGTAATGCCTGTGATTAGTTAGCAGTAGCATATATGACTGCTCACGTGGACACATGCCAGGTAAGTCATATGCACTGTGTCACAGGCAATGTACATGTGAACAGGACAAACAGTGACATCCTGTCAAGTGGGACATGGACATACATATAGTAAGCTATGCAGATGGCACTAGGAGTCCACAGAAGCTCTATAACTATGCATTGCAGGTGTGATCAGTATTCCAGGGTAATTGCAAGCAAACATGCATGCAAACAAAGCTACAGTAAACAGGGCTGCATGTAGTCCATTGTACAACAAACAAGCTGTACCACTTTCAGTAGGTAACACTTCAAATATGCAGGCACTATGCACATGTACATGGAAATACATGGGTCAGATGGCTAGGGTCCAGTCTCAGTGCACACAAGTGTACAGACCATGTACTGTCAGGATGTACAATAACTGGATGGAAACCCATGTGCTCATACCTGCAGTAATACACATGTCAAATAACAGACACTGAGCCTTCACTCAGTTGTTCCATACTTAGTAGGATGTATGCTACCTGGCCTGCCACCACAGTATCCCTGACATATATGGGGACTCTCCCTCCTGTGACAGTTAGTTTTGTGTGTTGGGGCTGTCTAGCATTGTATGAGATGTAAGCATGCAGTGCTAGGGTGCTCTTGTGTGTCCTGTACCAGTCGTGTAGTACTGCACACATATCAACATCCTCAAACATCTGCATTGCATATTCCAGTGTGGGCAACATGCCACTTGCAATTTACATGTCCATCATTGCGTATTACTACATTCATTACCTTATCAGGGGGTGCTACCTATGTATGTAGCCTTCTGTTGACATCATTACCACCAGTATGCCAACATGTGCAGATGATACACTATGGTAATTACCATGGGTGTAGACAACAGTACATGACAATCACACACTTACTGCATCAGGCATGCTGTGATATACCCACAATTAATTCAGCACACAGTACTGTTAACAACATGATACTATTACTACACATCTATGTGGTCACCCTGTGCATCAGCAACATGTTAACCTGTACCTGCACAGTTGTTACAGATTGCAGGAGGTGGCACAGTTTCATCATATGCACAGGGTGTGAACTTGGTATGCCTGAGTCAGCCACCGATACCACCGATTGACATGTATGTGTATGTGTGTTGGTGAGGGACAGCAGTAGAAGGTGGGGCAATGTTGATGCAGTGTGTGCGTGTATGCAGTAGCCCTAGGTGTTGTCAATTTGCATGTGTGTATGGATGCACACAGTTCCACCTCATGGCTGCCATATACTGGTGTTTGTGGACAGCCACAGACTGTACCTGCCAGGTCATACAGATCAGTGTCTCTGGCCACGGACACGGTACCTGTGCCTTGCAGGGGTGCTACTGACCGATTCCAGTACCAACCCAGACTGGGTACTGTCATCAGAAGCAGGTGTTCATTGACTGGACACAGATCCCTGTCGGGCCTGGCCAGAGCCACGTGCACGTGGTCTCCTGGGGCGGTCTGATGACAGCACAGACCCAGCATTGCTGAGGCTGCTGCTGGCACTACGGGGGCGGCCTCGGCCCTGTTGTCATCTGCGACGACTGCCAGCTGCTGCTGTTGCTGGCATACGGCCACGTCGATGCCTCAACCGCCCACCATCACCCTGGCTCATGGACATGTAGTTGTGGAACCGGTCTAATATGTCCCCACAACGTCTGTCTATGACATTGGTGAAATCATGGTTGGCAGCCACAATGTCACGCATACTGTCAGCCATGGCTGTGCGACATGCTGTCAGCTCCCTCAGACCCTGTCTGGTGTACCATTCCATACGTGACTGTGCCTGCATGACAGCCCAAAACATAGCTGAGGTTGTAAGACCTCTGTGGGCATGTCTGACAGGGGCAGTACGCCCACGGATGCTCCCACGAGAACCCCTGGACATCTGTCTGTGTGGTACCATCTCTGGGCCATGCCCATGGCTGCTGTGTGGGGAGGCATGTGCCACAGATACCACATTACCCTGGTCAATGCCCACTGTATGCTGTCCATCACCTAGGGACATTGGTGACAAAGGGTGTACTGGCAGGATAACTGTGCGCATTGATGGGGTTGACAGCTGTGTACTGTCAATTGGCTGACCAATGGCGGACCCTGGCATACCTTCCTGTGCCATTACACAGATGACATCATTATCAGTACCCACGGCACCTGATTCAGGTTCCCTGCTACATGACACCAGAGCAGCACCAGAACCTGTGGGAGGGAAACAGGAAATGCAGTTTACAATGTCTACACATTACCAGTGATGCACACATGCACACATGCACATGTGCACACATGCACACATGCACACATGCACACATGCACACATGCACACATGCACATGTGCACACATGCACACATGCACACATGCACACATGCACAGGTGCACACATGTACACATGCACACATGCACACATGCACAGGTGCACACATGCACACATGCACACATGTACACATGCACACATGCACATGCACACATGCACAGGTGCATGCACATTTGCACACATGCACACATGCACACATGCACACAGTTTCACACAATTGTACAATACTCAGTATGCGTGATATCAACACACAGACACAGACACACCTACATGCATACAACGAGCACTACTAAGTGAGCCAAATAGTACTATTACTATCAAAACTATTACAGGAATTGTTAATAAACACTCACCAGCATGGATAGGCTGCATTGCTGTTATACCAGAGGGACCTGCAGATGTGAAGAAACTAATGTCAGTGGGCACAACTGTGCCATTGTTACTGAGTATGATACAGGTCAGTAGTGCAACAGTCGCCTTTCACAGGTCAGCTGCTAATATTGAGGATATCACACTTGCACATTAAATACTATGGTGACAGCTACAAACCAAGGACACACCTCACACATGCATTAACTACCAGTGTACACAACAGTCAACTATACATATGGCATATTACCTGCACGTTCACTGTCTTGCTGCTGCGTGGCTCCAGCCTCCATCATAATGCATGTCTGCTGCTGTTGTTGTTGCTGGCGGACTGGAGCCACTACACTCATGAGTAGTCCCTCCAGTCTGGTCAGTGGGGGATGTGTAGCCACCCCACCACCTGTGGCGACCTTTTGCCTGTGGATATCTGATGCACGCTGACGGACATGTCTGATTAAATCACTGCAGTGATGTTGTATCTACTCATATGTCCTATTATGTGTGCCTATGTCATTTACCTGACGGACAAGGTCTTGCCACAGTGCAGCCCTCTCCTGCTGATTCTGGCTGGTGCGGGAAAATAGTATTGCATAATCCCGCACCAGGCTCTGGTGTATCTCCTCATCCTCAGCTGTGGAGTAAGTGGGATTCCACGGGTGGGCCATGTACCTGAGAAAGAAAATAACCTGATATCAGCAATATATGTCAGCAGAATTTGGCACACATACTACACATGCTACTTGACTGTTATGATACAACATATCTCACATATATAGCATCTGTCTGTCTATTGGTGGATACACATGTAAATGGCCAGGTATCAGTGCTCAGCCAGCAACTGTGCAACAGTACCTGGCACACTCCATATGACATACTACCAAACCCCAGCAGTCAGAACACTGATTCAGGTCAAGAGCACCTCCTCACTCTGGGGGGGTTGTATCTAGGTACTGTATGGCCTACATCATCAAATACTGTGAGCTGACCACACACTGATTGCCCTGGATATACATATCCCACCTCCACCACCAGCACAAACGACTATAGTGAATAACATTACAGATGCAAACTTTACACTTTGTAACAGTGACATGGTATCCTTTCAGCCCACTGGGCCAGTGGCAGATACAACCCACAATGCTGACCCCTACACAATTGCTTTCTACAGACATCTCCGAGAATGCATGGATCATGCAATCCCATATATGACCAAGACACTCTCCACAAAGGGACAGCATCCTGTCTGGTGGACCCCAGCCATAGACAGATTGTATTACAGAAGATGGAAGCTACTGCAAGACAGAGCATAATTCCATAAAGGGAGGGCACGTCTGAGCAGCACTAGTAAGGATCTATTTTCCATCATACAAACATCCATGGGCAACTTTGAGAGGGAAATCAAGAGGGACACTACAGATAACCAGAAGGCCTTCTTCAGTTATGTTAGCAACATGGTCAGGATCCATCCTCTATGCCCATAGTTAGTACACAACAACAAATATTTCACTGACACCATAGATATTGACAACATTGTGGCAGACAGGTTCAGTGCAGGTGTCACCCTACCCTCTCCCCCAAAATAAGACATAGTTATCCCAGCTAACTGTAACCTCCCTGTCATCACAGATGTCCAGGTGAGAGCCACCCTCAGGACAGCAGAATACACAACATGAATGGGACCTGATGGTATCCCCAGTTGCATGTTACATAAACTCTGACAGGAGCTAAACACACATATAGAAGTGCTATGCAACACTAGCCTGACTACAGGATATGTACCTGTACACTGGTGCACAGCAGCAGTGGTTCCACTCCACGAAGGAGGCACTTCAACATACCAATACAATACAACACAATACATTACATTACAATATAATACTATACAATATGCTATTTCCCCTGGGACTACAGCAGTGTACTGTTCTGCTACCCTGACCATTGTGACACATGTGGTGTGATGGTACCTGCTGCTGTCGCACAGTTACACAGGGTGACTCATATGGCATATTACCTATCTGACTAACATTCAGCAGGGGTATGTGTGACATGTACTCATGGGGAGTCTTGCTTCTTAACACTGTGTGGATTATTGCAGGGTATGTCTTATCTGTGGGTAGGAACTTTTACCTCCACATGTGCACTCTATTGCAGTGGCACGGATGACACACAGCAGTCATTTAGGTTGTGGGTGGTGTGAGGAGTTACTATGGTTGTTGGACATCTGTCATGGGTGTGACTTACATATGTAAATCCGGGAGTGGTAACCTCTATGTGGGTAGTATATGTGTACTCTGTGGTGTTGTCAGTCACTGTGCATTGGTAATGTGTTTGAGTGCATTGTCACAGTGTTGTACATGTCACTGTGTCCTTCTCCATATCTGTAGCTGTCATGTGAGGTCCATACCATGGCATCCATTATGTGGTGTGGAGGGGTACACCGACCTACATATCCATAGCTGACACACCATGTTCGCTGACACATACCATGTGTAGGTATTCCAGGGATAGTGTGCAACTGTGAAAATCATTGGGGCCACTATTGTACACATTTATGACCCTGTTCACCCCTGACAGATGCAGTGGTGGGCAGCCAATCACATATCTGGTGGTTACTGGTGTAGGTGATTTGGAATGTGGTATGGTACTCCGGTTTTGACACTGGTGTTCACTCCATGCCTTTGTCACCATTCACCTGTTGCAATACATCTGTACACATGTGCCTCACTCAGAATTTATATACATCTCTCTCTCTCTCTCTCTATATATATATATATATATATATATATATATATATATATATATGTATATAGATATATATATATATATATATATATATATATATATATATATATATATGTATGTATACATATACACATATATATATATTGATGTACATATATTGCTATAGATGTGGAGGGGACACAGAGGGGTGAGAGTGACAGAGGGGGTGGGACAGGCTGTGTTGAAGGTCGTCATATACAGTCATACCTGTAGATAGTCAGATCAGTCTGTCTATGTATATGTATCTATATATATCTATATCTGTATGTGTGCATTACATATATATGTTTGTACAATATTCTATCTACATCTGTCTATGTATTCCTACATCTCTCTCTCTATGTATGTATACATATATGCATGTCATATATATATATATATATATATATATATATATATATATATATATATATACACATATATATGTTGACATACATACGTATCCATATGATAGACAGGTATATCAACATGTTTGTCTACCATACTGTATACAAACACTAACATACTGCTAAACATACATAACTGTGAAACCTACTTTGTACATGGCACTACAACCTACAATCAACCAACATTGATATGTGCACATAGATGCTCTCACATTCAAATGTATGTACAGCCTTCACTGATAGTTGCTGTATGTCCCCTGCCCTTTACACATCTTCATATACATATGAATACAGACCAATGACACATATGGAGGGTTCACAGTATGTAGACCTTTATAGTATTACTTTACATTACCTGTGTTTGTCACAGCTGCTTGTGTTGCCGTCTGGTTCTCTGTCCTGCTGCTCCACTTCCCAGTTGTCAGCTTTCAGGTGTCTGTTGCTGAACAATTTGTTTGGGTCTGCTTAATTGCAATTTTCTCTGTCTCTGTCTCTGTCTCTCTCTCTCTCTCTCTGTCTGTCTGTTTCTCACATCCTTCTCAGGGTGCAATGAAAGTATTGCATGTGTGGACTGGGAGTACAGCATACTTTTGTAGGTATCTGCATATGCCCATGTGATGGCCTCTGCACCAATTGTTAGCCAGCATTTGCTAATTGCATGCAGCCAGTTGTGTACTGATTGCAGTTCTCACTGTGATTTCAGAACAGTGCTATAAAAAGGTATGTGAGATAGGCGTAGCCCTTTCAGATTTTAAGGGCAGGTACCATGCTGTTATGCTGTGGACAATGTTCTGTGAGTGCAAAGGTTGGTATCTCTCTCATATTTCCAGGTGTGTTGTAGATTAACATTCCTCCATTCATTTGTCCAGTTTCCTGTACTAACTGTGTATGTACACTGACACCTACAACTACTACTACTGTTAATGTGTGTGTGTGTGCTTTCCTTTCACTTTTGCTTGCACTTTGTTGCTAAGGCTTCAATATTTGCCCTTTACAGTCACTACTTGTATGCCTGCTAGGTGTCCTGACTGTAGTGTGCTGCTGTAGCTTTCCTATTTTCCATGTACATTCACACCTTGGAATGCTTGCTATATCTGCTAGGGTGTTACAGCATGCAGTGTGGTCTGGCCATGGTGTGGGCCTTGACATCTATTAGGGTATTTGAGTATGCTGCTGAGCAGGCCCCAGAGACTTTCAGGTTCATCTGTTATCTGCCTCATGGAATGGTACATATCAGTGGGGTACACCCATTAAAATGTCTGGTATGCTGCAGTTGTGACTGTGGGTTAGCATGAGCATATGTATTACTACACTTTTTCTGCCATGCAAGTGGTGAATATTTTCAGGACTCCATAGTTACCATTGCATGTGTTACACCTTTCTGCCTACTGTTTGTACATTTCACATGGAGTCTGTGGGGCATCCCTGTAAGTCCTTCACTGTTGCTATGTCTAGGCTCTTAACTATTCAAATATGGTGGTGTCAGACCCGTCATGTGTACAGATAGTTGCAGGTTGTCCACATTTCTGCCTCATATTTTGGTCAATATCTCATGCACACCTTTTTCTGGCAAATCACTCTGGGCTCAAGTCAGACTATGGTGACAAAAATTCAAGTTTCAGACTTCATACCCTTCCAAACATCCCACAAAATGCAGACCCTGTTACTCTCTGAACTGTCTGCATTTGTTGTAACATTATTTGTAATGTGTCCCTGGTTTTGGGCCTTTGCTCCACATATTTTATTACTTGGTCCAGATGTGTTCCTGTAAGAGGTTGTGGGGTATGGGCAGTGATTATCCTGCTGTGAGTATGTGTGTGGCTTGCAAGGTGCTATAGTGACATTATTACCTACTAGCTACCAACTAGCATGGCTGTTTCTGTTCACACACTACTATTATGGAAATCCACTAGTTTTGATAGTAATTCTAAATGGCATGCTTTATGTACTACACATCTATATTCCCTTTACATTCATTCCTACTATTACATGATATATTTATTTTAGCACAATGTTCTTGTATAAGATTCATGGCTTAGTGGTAAGTCATGCAGACTACTGTTTCCAAGGTCCTGGGTTTGGGACTGCCACTGGGATTTTATTTTGCTTCTGAACTGACTGCAAGACCTGTCAATCAAAGTGACTAAGGCACTTTTAAGCAGTTGTAACCGGGTTAGCTGGTTTGCTGAGCTCACACATGTGCACTGGCATTTAGCTCCGCACAAGCACACCCGCTTACAACCGCTTAAACGTGCTTACTTTGCAAGACACCCGCGCTATTTTCTTTGAAAGAAAAGAAAATGGGGGGACAGGAAAGTGGTGAAAAAGGGGTCACAAAGAGGGTAAGACAGTAGGGAAACAAGCTTGGGATGTGCAGGAGGGATGTAGGTAAGGCCCATAGCTGCCCATTTCTTCATCAGCAACAGCTGTGCATATGTATGTAATTTGGTGTGACATTTGAAACCTTCCACCCCTGAGAGAGGTGTCAGGACAACAATAATACTTGTTGTACAGCCAGTTTGTAATTGATAGGTTCCATGTCCAGCAGACATTTGTGCGGAATGG
This sequence comes from Protopterus annectens, assembly GCF_019279795.1. Taxonomy (NCBI): domain Eukaryota; kingdom Metazoa; phylum Chordata; order Ceratodontiformes; family Protopteridae; genus Protopterus; species Protopterus annectens. The sequence continues at coordinate 510,536,286 of NC_056727.1, read as the reverse complement.
GCAGCTATGTATGGGGCATAATTTTTTTGTGGGTACAGAGTGCCCTTTTTTTTTTTCAGGTGAGAGTGGTATGTCAGGTGAAGGAAGTCGGTACAGCTGGGGAGGTAGGTTGGGTAGGTAAACAGACAAGACAAACAAGACGCATACAGGGGCGGTGTATGACACGTGTGGGGGTTACACAATTGACGGGACGGAGGTTTGGATATCCAGAGCCCATGAGCCCACAGATGGCAACAGTGGAACTGATATCCCCACCCATAGGCAGTTGCCACTGTTCCTTCACTGCCCAGGACGGGCTGTGCTGGGGCTGTGTAGGCAGGGCAACAAGCATGCCCGTTAGTTGCGCCACCTGCCTCGAGCTGGCGAGGGGCTCGAGAACAGAGTCCCGAATCTCCCTACGCACCACAGTCCGTATGCTACGGAGGGTGAGTGGTGGTTCTCCTCCGGCCACACTTGCAGAGGGGGGGTGAGCCCCATCCCCTGCAGCGCTTCCACCCGCAGGTGGCACAGGGCCACCGGAGGAGGGTCCAGACTCGGCACTAGTGCCAGGTGCACTCACCAGCTGAGGTGGGAGAGGTGGGTCCGCTGGAACCTGCCTTCCCTGTCGTCCTATGTTTTGCATTATGTCATGACAGTTTGGGTTAGTGACATATAATACCATTCACAATTAGTTGTAACAACATGCATTAGTATTCCCATTAACCAAACACCCAGATATTCACACCATTGAACAGCGTGCATAACATATGCATAATTTGAACAGAAATACACAGTCCAACAACATGCAGGGTTAATTGATGGCAACAGGCCATCAGGTGTGGATGTATGAACAGGGCAGATGCATCAATGGACATGCAAATATATATGACCCAACAGGACAAACGTCCAGGGGTGTTAATTGTGATTGCACATACCATTTTCACGTGGAATGGGTTATATGTGGTTATAGGGTGGGGTAAAGAAAGTAATATTAACAGCTTCGAATAACAATACATATACTGTACATTTCTAATAGCTACAGTTATATACACACTACTGTTCTGACTACAGTTTCCTATATGATAACTATTTCAACTTGGTGATAGGACTGTTACTGCAACATCAATATACATTTTATGGTTCTTCATACACATTCATATCTAGCTTTGTTCAGCTACATCATCCTGCTACATTTGCTTTATATAGCTGTAGACAAGTGTGGATGTTTGGTATATCAGACAATCATCCTATCTACATATTGCAGACTGAGAGCAACATATCCAGATTTTGGGATACACATTCCAGATGCAGCAACACTTTGAACAGATTTTGCTGTTTGGTTTTGAATCTCACATGCATTTCATTCTGTCTTGACTGCAGTATACTTTATTCAGGGTTATTACTACTGTATTGCTGGATTCATGACACTTTCTCACACTCTCTCACTTGCTTTCATTTTACTATTCAGGATGGTACTTACTTCTAGGCTTTATTGACATGTTTTACCTGTAGTTATTACAATCCTTTCCAGCAGTCTCACTTCTGCCATGTTTCAGTATTTCCACAGGGATATATTTCACACATGTGATTTCATCATCTTCTGCAGCTATACTTTTCAGCTTGCTGCAGGTTGTGTACTATTTTCTTACAGGTAGGGCATTTTTATTTCAGAATATATGTCAGACAGTTTAATTTTTCGGTTTAACTTACAGGCTGAAACACACTTTTGTAATCAAGCAATACTTGCATACACTTTCACACTGTTACTTGCAGATTTTATTCCTTACTGACTACACTGCACTCTTTTGCTGACTGTCATACTTTTATATTTCTTTACAGTTACTGGTAGTGGATTACTGACCTGCCTGGTGGCGCAACCGCACCAGCCTATCGCCATAGGCTCTGCGGTTTGCAGAACGGACACCTGCAGCTGTAATATAAATGAAGTAATATTGGAATACACATCTCCATAATATCAGCTAGTTTAATTTCTTACATACATAATTAAATGTTACTTACTCAGTAGTGGGGCGTTGGGTGTTTGCCGGGCCTCCTAGATCCAAAGGTTCAGTTGGTCCTGCTTGCATCTCTTCAGGTCCGCATAGTGGTGACGGACCTGCTCACCAGTCCTTGGAATCACTGTGGCACTGGTGAGATCATGAGCCAACCGGTCCCATGCCTCGGCCCTGTATGCTCCCCAGAGGACCTGGCCCTGCATGAGTTGGGCCTCATGATTATGGACTAGGAGCCAGACCATGTACCTGGACTCCTCAACACCCCACCTCTGTGCTAGAAAGCAACTTTCCTCTCCTACTCTTGTCATTTTGCCTGCAGGTCAGTTCTACAATCGTTTATGCTGTGTATTCCCCCCTATTGGGCTTATATAGTCCATTTTCCCCGCACATATCTGTGATTGGCCATTTTGGAATTGTATCAACTTCAGTAAACCTGCATTGTCATGCTCCAGTTTGTATTCATTCCTATATATTATCTATTATTGCATTTCTAGGTACTGCTGTCATGGCTTAGTGGTTTGGTACCTTGACTATGTTGTATAGTATCCTGGGTTCGAACCTGGCCCCTGCTTTTTATTTTTCATGACTGTCTAGACATGCTGATGGGTGTGTCAGTGTAAAGGCAGTTTTGATACGGCTTGCTCAACGTTGCCTGTCGGTTAGCTTGTTTGCGCGATGCACAGCTCCGCGCAAATGGGGTACGCTGCTTTAAGCCTCATTTGGCTATCAGCATGCATATTACGCTCAGCTCAGTTAGGGGCACATAGATTTAGTGTGTTAGACCACTGCTCAGCTACAGGCACTCATTTTGCACCAGTTAAACCACTGCTCATCTACGGGCAGATGCACTCACTCTTTTAAGCTGTAGCTCAGCTATGAGCACATCTGGCATTTTTTATTCTTTTGTTACCTCACATTTCTTCAATATAAATGGGCTATTTCATTACATTTTACATAAATTGTGGTTTTATGTGTACATATTTGTCAGGGACTTGTTTCCTGCTTATTTTAAAAAAAAATAAAATTGGTGTTGTGGGGGCTCGAACCATGAATGCCTGCTCTTCAGCCAACATCTCTACCGCTATGTTATTGCTTCCTGGCTTATTTTACATATTTAGTTCTTATATGCTTTCCCACTGACTGCTAACTGTAGCTGCGCTACGGGCACGCCCGCGCAAACGAGCACACTCACGGTTAAACATCTTTACAATTTAAAAAAATATATAACATGTTCATTTATATATTTTATGTTCATAGTCTGTGGGGGCATGTGTTGTGTTGTGTTTATTCACATTTCCGTGTTGTGGGTGTTTACTTTGGGCACTTTTACACTTCTGGGGACGTGTCCGCTTGCAGGGCTCGGCCTACGGACATGCCCCCTACTGTCTTACATGGACCGTGTTAGACTTAGGTGTGATTCAGCATGCTCTCATGAATATGCAAAGCATGCTGACATCACTCCATTTAACTGCAGCCTCCGTGTAAGAGTTATAACTCTTACACGGAGGCTTCGTGAATCCTTGCCTATGTTTACTTTATCTGTCAAGCTTGTTTATTTCAGTTTTCAAAGTTATAGTTCAATCTCTTTTCCATTTCTTATATTTTGTGTCTCTCTCCTTAATTGTGTATCTTGTTCTTATGGTAATATATATTCTCCTGACCCAATGTGCCTAGCTCCTGACATTAAACAATTTTTTGTATTCAGTTTCTCTAATACTGTGACACCAGGGAAATACTGCTAGTCCAGCTATCTGGAATTTTATAAATAATTGTATGTCACTTGAAAATATTAATATGAGTTGTATAGAGATGTGACCCTGCCAGCCCAGCTGTCTGGAATTTTGTAAATAATCATATGTCATTTGTGAATAGTGGTATGATTTATATGCTTGTCATACAAATGTAAGAGAACTGTATGTTATGTACTGAGCTTCAAGTATGTAACCACAGTGTACCTTACTGGAAAAGAACAAAAATGGATGTAAGCTATATGTCTGTGCAAATCTATGGTTAATGGTAGAAGCTGGAACATGCAGAGTTAACTTACAAAACTTTAAGAAAATAAGTTGAAATTAAGTGCTTTACGGTGTGCTATAAAACGTTAGTTTCAGTGCAGCAAGCAGACACAATGACTTGAGCTAGGGGGTTTCCTATTGTCTTGAAACAGAAATAATTACTAGGTTTCAAATGTAAAGTGTTTTTATTAATATGTTACTTCCTAGCAGCTGTACATCTGAGAGATTAGTATTTTTGACACAGAGATGTTGGTTTCTGTTAGCCTGGGAACTGAAGGCAGGTGACAAGGAGTATGTCACCCAGCTGACCCAGCAGTAATGTTTTGATATTAATTTGGGAACTTTCTCAGAGACTGTGCATTTTGTATTTGTCTTTGGACCTGGAAACATCCTCTCATCAGCACTTGCCTTGCTAATAGTAAGTAACCAGGGTACAGTAACCCCTCTTAGATATAGATAGAAATATAATAAAGATTAGTTTAGATGTTTTCTTTATTTATTTGAGACTGTCCTGCAATGTTGTTTTAAATATTTTCTGTGATTCTGAACTGTATAGTTACTGGGTTATTTGAGTATTGTCTTGTTCTTTTATTATCTGTTATTAAATATATTTAAACCTTTTAATTGTGGCTGATTTTTCTAGAGATATTTAAGCTCTTAGCATACTTGCATATGCATTTGGACACTGTATAGGCCACTCCTAAATAGCCTTGGCCTTGGTCACACTTACCATTTGGATAATAATAACCTTACACAGTAACATTGGTCAGCCTTTGTAAGGGCCTTTATAGCAGCTGATAAGTGAGGGTGGCTGGTGGCAGCTGGTAATACCTTATAGTCTGGGCAGAAGGGGGCATAGCTAATAAATCTGTGCCAGGATTTCCCAGTGTGTGTGTGTGTGTGTGTGTGTGTGTGTGTGTGTGTGTGTGTGTGTGTGTGTGTGTGTGTGTGTGTATGTGTGTGTGCGTGCGTGCGTGTGCGTGTGTGTGTGTGTGTGTGTGTGTGTGTATGTGTGTTTGTATATCAATCAAATCTCAAAGTGTGTGTGTGTGTGTCAGCTACTTGGGCAGGGACATGAAGCACTGGTTGGACAGAGAGTGTGCTAGAGGTTTTGGCTTGGACACTCGGCTGAGATCTCAACCCTATAGCTGTGCCAGTGGGGAGTCTTATTGGGGATCTGGAGAAAGAGAGAGAAATCAACCCAGACTGACTGTGATCTCTGTGTGCTCTTAAGGGAAACTGTAATTTACTGTGTGTGTACTTGTCATCCTCCCAATATCTACATCCCTCACTGGTGAGGATTGAGGCTCCTTGATTATTGGTCCAGTGCAGGGGCGTCACACCTACCACATTCTTCCTGCAGTTTTTTTTTCTCTGAATGTGTCACTTAGTTATTTTTACATAGTGGCTGTTTTGCTTCTGTATAGTCTGTTATTAATCTTCTGTGCATTGGTTAAAATTTCAGTTTGGCAAAATTCTCTAGCAGTAATGTAACCTTTATAACCTCCTGATTGCTACATATTAATGGTGGAAAACTTGAAATGAAGTAACAGTAATTTCTTCAGGAACATAAACAATGTCTAGAATGTTCTTTTCCCTGGTAGGCTTTATTACAATCTGAAGCAATTCTTGTTCTTAAATATAGGTTGTAAATAATTCCCTTACTAATGTTGTTGAATCAATTGTTCCAGTCAGTTTCTGGTAAATTTAAGTCACCAGGCACTATTATTTTCCCTCCTGTGTTTTCTGCAAGAAATGCATGAATTCCTCCAGGTCACCAGCACATGACTTTGATGAACCATTAACTCCAACAATTGTTAAAAGTTCCAGGGCTGTCTTTATTGTCACAGTTACACAATATACAGTATTGGTGTTAGCACTGAGCATATAATAATTACAGGTCTCATAACAATTTTTAATCCCTATCATAACACTTTCACCTAATTTTCGTTAGAATATTTGTTACAGTAAAAACATTTATACCTGGACAGAAGTGGTTTCCATTCAATTGTTCTTTAACTATGTTTCACAAACAAAAATACCATCAATAGTTTGGAGACAATATAAGCAGATACTGTATTCCTAGGATTAAGTGTAGGAAATGCAAGATCATTTCTTTATAGGAAATTGCCCCCTGAAGCTCTCCTTGCTATGTTACTGGTTTACCAGCTGAAAACTGAAGTCTAAAAACTGTGTGATCTATTGTCTGGATCCACAGTAGCTCAGAAGGAGCACCAAGTAGCAGTAGTCAGATACCAGACCTTTATTTCTTTTTATTATAAAAATATTCTTGGTTCAATCTCCATTTCAATTATTTTCTGGAAAAATTCAGCAATAAAGATTTCGTAGTCAGTATTTTCCAAACAACTTTATTTATGCCATCATCTTATATTCTTGGTAGGTGAGCACCCAAGAATATAAGATGATAGAAAAAATAAAGTTGTTTGGAAAATACTGACTATGAAATCTTCATTGCTGAATTTTTCTAGAAAATAAAAACCAACAAGTGGACTCAGGTAAGGCTCCACACCCCAATGTTAAAATTCACATTTTATTCACTGAATAAACTGCACGGTGCAGTTTATTCAGTCAATAAAATGTGAATTTTAACACTGGAGTGTGGAGCCTTACCTGAGTCCACTTGTTGGTTTTTATTATTTGGAATTTGTGTTTATTTGGACACAGGTACCTGGTTGCTGGTGGTGTTTTTTGTTCTTGTTTGTTTTTTCTAGAAAATAATTCCGATGGAGATTGAACCAAGAATATTCTTATAATAAAAAGAAATAAAGGTCTAGTATCCGACTACTGCTACTTGGTGCTCCTTCCGAGCTACTGTGGATCCAGACAATAGATCACAAAGTTTTCAGACTTCAGTATTCCTAAGATTAAGAATAGAGTAACTCACTGCTTGACAGCTGTATTTCAACAAACAACAGAGAAGACACACGTACCACCAATATGAATATATGCTTACATTATACTCATTTATAAAAAATGGTAGAATGGACAAGGCTGAATGCTACATACCAATCAGTCTGATTAGCATCTTATATAAAATATTTGAAATAAGAGTATTAGTCTACTAAAAAAGTAACTTTAACAGTAAAATAATTTGCATACATTAGCAAGGGTCAGTGCAGCAACCATCCTGCCTGACTCACCTAAATAAATTTTATTAATGAAATTATTATGAGTTTTCCAGTTGATGTGGTTTTCTTAGGCATAACAAAGCATTCAATAATATACCATGCAGCTTTATGCTGGATACCATGGGAATCCATGACACTAATGATTAACAGTTGTCTGTGGAATATGGAATCAGTAGAAAAATGGAGTTACTTCTCTGGAGTATAAAATCAACAGAAGAGTACCACAAGGGTCATTATTGGGTTCCTTCCTAGTTTATAATTTTTATGCCAGTATTCCCAAGTGATGTTTCAGTTGGGTATCTAAGTTCACTGATCACTCATAAATAGCAAGAACAGAAGTGAATGTGCAACTTCAAGCAGTCCTCCATTCTTATTATGACAAGCTGTTTGAATGGCTAATCAAAGCAAAGTGGAATTCAAAGCCAAGAAATGCAAATTAATAAATGTCTGGAACAACAGCAACAGCTATTCTTATACTATAAGAGATGAGTTAATTTCTGATTGTGTTTGTTTCATTGACCTGGCTGGATGTCAATATCTCATGCAAGTTAAACTACACCCAACATGTGAACCTACAAGCTAAGAAGGGATCCCAGGTCTGCAAGATGATACTGATATTTATATGGAAGAACTTTTTGTTTACTGATAACAACCTAAGAACTCTCAAAAATATGCAGACATGGCACACAAAATTAGGATATGTGAAGCATCTAGCATATGATGAGAGACTGAAGAAGCTTAATTTACATTCCATTTACTACAGACATTATAGATATGATATTATATGTAGCTGCAAAGCATTACAAATTGAAGAAATACCTTCTACTCTAAAGATGAGTTATAAAATCAAACAAAGATGCAAAAAAGATAATATTACTTTGTCACAACCATGTCAAAACTCAAAGACTAGAATGAAAAGATTTAATATCAGAACAGTAAGATGATGGAATAACTTCCCACTCAACACTTTGACAGCCATCCACAGTGCCCCACATCCAGCTCCAAGTCTACCAATCCTCCTGTTATCCTCAACATAACACTGATTTCAACTAGGGATGGCATGCATCCTAAGGATGTTCTGGGGGGAAATGGTACTGTCTAAATATGTCAGGGGGTTCTCTTTAAGGCTCCTTTCTTTATTTCCCCTCTATTCTTCCCTTCTTAAGTGGTTTACATCATGGAGCAGGCATGCAATAGGAGACATCTCGCCCTGCTTCTGTGAAAACTCAGGCTTGGTCTCAACCTATCCCCTCTTAGACTATACCCTCCCCTGTGCAAATCCTGGCTGCCACCAAGGACATCAAGGGTAATACCCCACAGTTCATACAGAGTACCTGGATTTATCCAAGACCGTTGACACTTTTCCAATGATGGTATTCCAAATAACCTTAAATGCCTGACACCAGCAAGGGCTAAACCATACCAATCAGTAGTTTATTAGGAAATGGGGTTTAAGTTAAATGCAGAGAAGTGTAGCATCACCTCCTTTTGTAAAGAAAACATGACAACAGCTAACATTATAGACTGCAACCCACTCCAGAATGAGATGGTCATCAGAGATCTTGACACAATGGCAAACAACTTTCTATTGTTTGACCACCATGCAGTGCCAGTGGCTAGGAAATCCTTCTGTCCACCACAGTTAGTAAGTGAAGGTAGTTCACTCAAGTCAAAAGAAGTGTTGTTTCCCATGTACTTCACTCTGATCAGACCAGTTATAGAATATAAAGTTCCTGTTTGTATGCATCTATCCAAACACATCAGACATCCAGAAAGGCCCTCAGAAATTCTTAATGAAAAATATCACCAGACTAAAGACTGTCAGTTACCAAGATACACTGAAAACATTCTCCCTATACTATATCTCATCTAGACTCCTGTGTGGTGATTTATGTTAAGCATTTTGTGTTATTAATGACTCAACCTTCCTTGATCTGCTACACCTCCAAAAAACAAATGGTTCCTTTATCACTCAAACTAAATAAGTGAATATCCATCAGCAAACAAATAAGACATGTTGGAGGGACAGATTTTTTTTTGGTGATTCCCCTATTTCTGGAATATGCTACATAAAATAGAGAGATACCATCACTTGTCTAAAGGCAAACCTTAGTGAGCGGATGGGTATCCATAAATTCATATCAGTCCTGACTTGCGTTTCCCTCCTGGAGACAGAAGGTGCCCTATGAGGGTTGGTATTGACAAGGACTAACTCTGCCTTGAATATTCTATGAATCTAAGAAGCTGTAAATGTGTGTAATGGCCAACATTTTTGAACATACAAATTAAACATGGGTAACCAACCCATGTTTGACTGCTATGTGTTCTAAACACCTGTGATTGGTTGCCCTGAGCAAACAGTAGTAGTGCTGGGTCAGCAATTACTACTGTCATATTACTATATCTAAAGACTACTAAGAACTGTGCTATAAATTGTAAGCAATTGCAGTGCTTTCCTGGCAACCTCCAGTCAAGTAGTCATTTCACTAAAGACTGCTGAAAATTGTAAAGATCTGGATCTTTGGAGATGGTTTCCTTTTGCAGGTACATGCAAAGGGAAGTGTTAACAGTAGATATTTCCCACAGTGGAATATACATGTTTTTTTATTTACTTTTACAATGAGCAACATGGGTCTACCTGCAACTTCTTTATTCAAAAATTCCTAACATAACCAAAAATAGTGGGGAGATAAAATCAGTGACAATATCCACATATTATTTTAATTCACTTCAAAAGTTAATAGAACAGTAGGCCTTCATCAACATGCACGTTCACAACAATAAAAAGTACAAAACTCTAATGTCTAGCAATATTGACCTGTCTGCAATAATCTGTGATTTACCAGAAAATATATGACAAAATCAGACACATTCTGCTAAATCAGGGACATTTGATAAGCATGGCTTCCTGTATACCTCTGTTCTTTGCAGTATAACAGACATAGCTAAACATTTGGTGGCCAAAATATGTGACAATATTTAATATTATTTTAATTCACTTAAAAGATAGAACAACAGGTTTTGCATTAACAAGCATTTTGTGAAAAATAAGAAATAAGAAACTCTAATGTCCTGCATTAGTTTTTTAAACAAGAAATATATTTATTAAATTATCACATATGACATGGGCAATCATACATTTATATAAATGAAAACAAACCATACTGACATAATTTTAGTTGCAAACATTATACATCACAAACCATGTTGACATAATTGTAGTTGCAAACATTATACATCACTTATAATCTATCCAGTCATTGTCAATCAAACATTACATAGCTCATTCAAATCCTGCCTTCTTTTAAACTTAATTCCTTCTCTACATGTATTGTTCCCACAATTCCCATTTTTTTCCTATGTAATTTGCTCCTATCCTTTTCTAAAGATCATAATTATAGTTGTTTTATCTCTGTTACTATATTCACTACTTCTAGTAAAGTTGGTTTAGACTTTGAGTTCCATTTTCTAGTAATTGCTTTTTTGGGCAGCCACCATAATTAGACTCAGCAATGCCTTAATATGTCTAGGCAATTCTGATTCTGTATCATAGCTCAAAAAATAATTTCCTTAGTTAGATTAATTTGCTCACCTAATGTTTCTGAGTAGTATGCAGAGAATCTTTAAAGTCTGCCAGTTCATTACACTCCCAGAAAATATGTTCCCGGTTACCTCTTTCTTCCCCCATCACACCTCCAGCATTTGCTGTCTACCTGAGGAAAAATTATTTCTACTCTACTTGGGGTATAAAAATACCCATGTAAATACTTTCAAGCAAAGATCCTAAATCTTGTACACTTTGTTGCATATTTTGAGAGACATACATATGTGTCCTATTCTTTTGCTTATCCAGTCTGTCTTCTCAATCTTTTTTAACCTCCACCGATTGATTCTTAGAGTCATCATGCAATATTTTGTAAGGTCTACTAATTAATTCTTCCTTTTTTATCATCAGCTTCTATTCTAGATTTTACTAAAAACACTACCAGTGCTGGTTTTCACTTATGTTCCCAATATTTCCTTCTATTTGCCTACATTCTGATATCAATCCTTGATAGGGAAGGCAAGCTCTACAGTCCAAATCAATTTTTGACCTCTTCCTATTCTGTTACTTTTACCAGTTTTCTACACTGAAGTCCAGCCCCCTTGCCTATTGTCTGCATCCCTAATTGCAGTCATCTCTATCTAATGTCTGGCATTATTGATTTGTTAGCATACTTCTCAACTGTCCAGAGTTTCACAGAATGCCCAGATTTTTGCATCATATTTTTGGTCTGTTCCTCATAAAATTTGTGGTATTCTGGCAAATCAGTGAGCATTGAATTGACTAAATAATGACAGATATTTGAGTTTCAGACTTCATATCCTTCAGGAAATGTGTGGTAACACAAAACCTTTTATTCTAGCAACTTTCTAAGTTTGTAAGAGCAATATTTAAAATGTGTCCCTATTTTGGAGACTTTGTCCCCCTGTCATTTTTGGCTTTGTTCAGGTTTATTGTGCTAAGAGGTTGAAAGGTATGTTTGTTTGTAATCCTCAGTGTTTTACCATAAAATAAGAGAAAAGGCAAAAAATGTGAGGCAAAATCAGAGTTGTTCTGGAAAATCAGTGGAGGTAGAGAGGTATGTTTCTCTGCACACCTCTCAACTTTTTCCTCAAGAATTCTGTATTTAGCAAAAAATAATAGGGGGCAGACCGAATCAGGGACATTTTTTTAAGTATTATTCCAATTCACTTAAAAATAATCGAACTACAGAGGTTGCATTGACATGTATTTTCTGAGCAATAAGTAGTTTGGAACTCTAATGTCTCACATAATTTTCTTTCTTCTTTTATGTAGTTTATTAATATTTGAAATCCACCAGAGAGGTGCTAACTTTCATGTGCAGTTGTTTAGATTGTGTTAAATGTTGGAGCTGAATGCAGCAGTCTTCTCAGTTGAGTCCATTTGCAGGCAATTGCTGTGAAGTTTGCTTCGGTCTTCTACGAGAGAAGTATGTTTCCTTAGTGAAATCCCTGATGGCTTAACTTGGTGGTTGGGTGATATCACAAGGCCTGACAGAGATGACTGACTCATGGTGAGATTTAAACAGTGATGAGAAGATGTGGGGTGGGGTAAAGGAGGAGGCTAAATTAAAGCCTCTACTACATTGTTTTAAAATTTGCTCTAATCCATTGACTTTTATAAAGTCTAGAAAATGCTTAGAATATCCATTTTCTGAGATGTAAGCATCCCAGTTAATGCTTGAGTAACTGAAATCTCATAGCAGGAAGATATGTGGTTTGATGTTTGGGAGCAGTGAAGGGGATCTGTAGCTAAAAATTAAGTAATGGCTGGATTTCTTAATAGTGATTTGGATTAGGTTAGTGAGAAATTTGACATGAGGTCATGGTATTTCTGACAAATGCAGATATTCCCCCATAGTTAACTAAGGGATATGATAGGTGCTTAATCCTGATTTATATGTAGTGCTGTCACTGGATTGGAAACATATCTTACCCCAGTAACTACACAAATACGAATGTGTTCAAGTTGCAGGAAGCCCTCAAGTTCAGGCATCTTTCTATTTAGACTCTAGCACTGAGTAGTGTCTTCATGATTTTGTCTGAATTTGAGTTTGTTTGCTATGTGTGAATACCCATTAGAGGAACACTGCCTACAAAAGGTACTGGGGGTGCAGCAAATGCTTTAGCCAGTATGCCAAAGCCATGGTAAGAGAGGTATAAACCATTCCTTTTTAAAGAGGAAGTGTTATCTGCCAGGCTAGCACATACTGGATCCTCTTAAAATGTCAGCAACTACTCTGGTATCTAGGCATCATTCTTGATGAAGGCAAGATATACCTCAAGACTAGTGTCTTTTCTACCTCTAATACTTACATCAAAAGTTCCACTGTGTGTGTCTCTCTCTCTCTCTCTGCATGTCTGTCTGGGCACAGCACTTCAGCTCATTCACTCCCACATGAACCACCACACATTTTTCTGGCTTTGGCGTCCTGAATACCCTTGTGACATCACAGATCCTGGCACTAGACAAGTAGCTTACACGCACCATGTTCCTGCTCATTCTGGTGAGTGCGGAGTCTGTATGCCTAACTATAGATCCATCGATGGCTAAAGCATTTCCCTTGACAGAAGCAGACTTAGTGAACCTTATGGGCTCTGGTCTACTTTTCAAGTGAGTCTTGGGCAAGTTGTGTGGGTTTTCAGTATGTGAGGGTAGAGAAGGTGCAGGCATTGCCTTACATGCTGGAGCTTGGCATTTTTAGAGTGCCTTCTAGGAGGCTTTTGCAAACTTTCCGTTACAGTCTCAACTTAAGTTATAGGCCTAGTGGTGTGTTGTAATTGATGTGGTATTATGGAGGTATGACACTTACCTATGGGGAGTTAATGTGAGAGGTTTGTCTCCATGTTTCTCAAATATTTGCAATTCTTGCAGGTTGTACTATCAACTGGTAGAAGCAATACATGTAAGGCAGTTACTACATTGCCTTAGAATACCTAACGTGATCAAATTGTCCATGGACAGGGTAAAAGCAGACTGTTGAGCCATGTTGCCAGAGGGCAGAAGACTAGTGCTGGTCATAGTGTTCAAGGGATGGAGGGAGACTATTATGGTTTATTGGTATAGTATTTACAATGACACTTAAGTTTATTTAGATGGTAGCTCATCTAGCAGTACTTAGTGAAAAGACAGAATTATATCTGCCAAGAATGCTGAATACTGGCAATTCACCTGTTGCTCCTTTTCTGCCAGAAACAAAACAAAAGCACCAACTTCATACTGATTCCTAAGAAGTGGTATTATCATAGATTTTGCTGAGTCAGTACACTTATTACAGTCTTCTCTTTATTGACTAACTAGATAGCACATACAGCAGCTTGGCGCAATGAAGTCAGACTTCACAAAGGTCCAAACTTAAAACTGAAGAGATTCCCTCCGCATTCAATGTCAGAGTAGTAAAGATTAAAATTTCTCAATAAATGGACACACAGGAGTGACATAAATGCCTCACCGAACCATGGTTATTGCCAGTAGAAATACCTGAGAAAATGCAATGTGGTTAACAATAAATAGAATTAACAAACACAGTTACTTCAGCTTAGATGCTGAGATGTGATAAAACAGAACTTACTGTATGAACAGCTAAATATTAAACTCACAGTAACAGTTAGGCGAGAAAATACTCAGTGGATGAGCACCTAGTCCTTATCATGCATCTCCTGATGGAACACTGTTGCGAGCCTGTGGTCTAAAAGACCTTGGTTAATAAGCCTGTTGAGCCCAATGGCCACAGCTGCAACCACTGATTATTTTAAATGATACTGCTACTTTTCTTGCTTTCATTGCGGCATTCTTAATAATTAGAGAGACACACTGCCATGTCACGTGAAAGCTGGGAGGGATGGGGGAGTCAGGAAGCAGTGTGCCTTCTGCAATACAAGTAATTTAGAAATGACATGTGGTCAAGTTAAACAATAATACATTATGTGCGATTATGAAAGCAAGACAAACAGCAGCAGGATGTATCAAGGACTATACGTACAGATTTCCTTGGCATAATGTATGTGCTCTAAAAGTGCACCCTTGATCCGATTCTGCAAGAAAGCCAAAAACAGCTTTCTTGCACTGTGCTTTGTAACTGTGGCTGTTGTGTGTTGCAGATATGCTACCTGTGATCTTTTGGATTGCAGGCTTATAGCAGTATTCCCTCCTGTCTTTTGACTGGGAGTAAATCCTGGGAAAAGGTTGCCAAGAACAAGTAACATTTTTTTTTTTAATATTGGAGCTCCTCCTGATTTTCCTGAAGCTCCTCAAGTTTAGTTCCACCTCTCTTGGCACTCAGGCCAAAGAAAGCATAGAGAGTAGGTTTCTTATTCTGATCACTCTTTTGTGTGAGTTTATCCAGTGACTGCACTGTTCATGATCACTTTTAATTCAGTGCTATCCTCCAACACCCTGCTTAACAATTGGGCAATTTTGTCCACCTTTTCATTTAATTCTGTGCCCGTGACTGGTTCTTTCTTGTCCAGCACATGCAGGGGAAGTACTGATAGATTCATGTTTTTTCACTAACATTTCTCCAGGGTTTCCAAATCCCAGAATTGAGCTGGGTACACAAAAACAGTACACAGCTTGACAAAGTGAATCAATAAAGTTTTTTGTCACATAACAGGAGTGCAGATAGTCAAACAAGGGTAAAAAGCTCTCAAATGATGCTGACTGCTTAACACTGCCAGCCCCACCACACACAAACACACACACACACAATAAGTTGGGCATACTCCACAAAATCCCTGGATAAAACTGCTATAAACAAAAGCTGAGGTTTAGCTAGATTGCGTAGAGGTGGCACTGTAAATGCCTACTATGCATGAAATAAAGAAAGATGTAAAAGGTACAAGGGCAGGCTCATATATAATACAAACAGAGAGGGTAGTAATGAGGCTTGACTGACATGACATAAAAACTAACTTGTCAGGGAAAGTCGTATGCATTAAAACAGAGGTCAGGCTGATTATCTACAATTAAGAACCTGCTAGTATGTGTGAATGCATGTGTGCATGATTCAAAAGAAAAACCGGGCAACCTACTTTTATTTCCTCTTTGCCTTTTAAATTCTAGGGATAGTGGTGGCTGTCTGCTGATTCAATCTAAAAGTTCTCTGCCAGTGAGAAGGACTGAGGGTAACTTGGCCAACCCTTCCTGTAGGAATCACACTGGCTGTGTTTATGAGCCTGTTATATATTTGACACTGTAGCCTGGCAAAAATGGTTCAGAAACAGCACAGATAAAGCATTTTATTGGTGAGCATTTTTAATAGAACTTTTTATATATTTGCTTTTAGCTTTTAATTCAGGGGTATCCTCCAACACCCTGTTTAACAATTGGGCAATTTGTTTAAGTATTTTTCCTTTCTTTTATTATTTTTTATTTTATTTTATTATTTTTTTTGCCTCATTACAATGAAAGTTTGTTCTGTGGCACACTGCAAAACAATGCAGCTATGCAGACATTTCTATTTGCTGCAGTAGTAGTGAACTTTAATTTCCCCAGATTGCCTTTTCTTCTTCTTCTTCTTCTTATGTAACAGAGCTATGGAAGCAGACCTGCTGACATTAAATGTTATAACTTAAAAAGTAATTGAACACTTGGAATACAATTTGTGCTTACTGCCCTTAAAGTGCCTAGCTTGAAAGCTTCCTATATAGAACAGTCATGTGTAACTACTGCAAACCAATTTCCTAGCAATTTCAGCAGATCACGCTTCACAGTCCCACAATCCATTGCTATCGCTGTATTTTATGAACACATATAATGCTGCAGACATGAGCTTAAAATTAGTTTTGTGTTCCAATTGCTGCTCATGCATTCTTTATGGATTGCACTGCAGTATTACTGATGGATTGAGCAGCCTGCATTTTTCCTTTGTGAGGCAAATTGGGAGGATGGGAATTTCTGTGCTCTCTCTCCAGGCATAAACTATCAATATTTTGATTAAATTAAATACCACTCTTAAATGAAATCTCTAGAGTTAGATACAATTTGAATACGTTAAGAAGTGCAGTTTTGAATCCCACAATGAAAAATGCAGTCTGCCTGACATTTGTACAGCCTCTGCTGACCATGTAAGGAACAGGAGTAGTGCAAACTACAAGGAAGGATGTGAACTGTGGCAACCTGGATTTTTTCATAAGTAATACTTAGAGAAAAAGTGGAAAAGGGTTTTCCTTTCATTGAAAACTAAGCAGTACTTGTATGTGAGAGGAGTTAAGTAAGAAATATTTAAAGACTGAATCATCTCTAGACTTACAAAAAGGTAGAATTTCATATCATGATTTTTAATAGAACTATTAAATAACAATTGCTCATAGTGAGTGCAAAACTGTCCTTCCTACAGTTTTTTCATGAATAACTGTCATCTCTAGGTAAGCTGCAAAAGTAACCATGCACGACGTATTGAAAAGAAAGGGAAGTGTCACCTTTGACATAGTAGGAATGGAACTGTGATTGATGAGCTTGCAAGACAGCTGCCATTTTTAAGTTAATAAGTAGGGAGCTAACTTTGTCAAACTGGCAGAAATGCAGTCTATTATCAGAGGGTAAGTCTGAATGAGATTAAGAATTTTTGGTTTGCTGTGGAACTGAAAATTTTAACTTATACTGACTGTTGAACAATGAATTAGGATTCAGAGGAAGGGTCTTTAATCTTTATGTATTTGTAACGGTGAACTGCTTTTTTGAGTGTGTGTGTGTGTGTGTGTGTGTGTGTGTGTGTGTGTGTGTGTGTGTGTGTGTGTGTGTGTGTGTGTGTGTGTGTGTGTGTGTATGCATATGTGTGTGTAAAATATAATATTTTTTCTTTTCTTGGAAACTGTCATCTTAAATTATGAAGGCTGAAGGGAACTCTTATGGGATTCACAGTGGAAATATTTGGCATTGTATTATAAAAGTGTGCAGAATGCATAAGAAATTGAGACTCATTCACAGTATAGTCCATCTCTTTGGGTACTGCTTTACCTTAAAAAGGAGCAAGAGTAACAGGCCTTGAATGTGATTATCAGGCATAATGTTTTTTTTTTCTTTTTTGCCTTTTGGTTTGTTGACCAATCTGTCTGCATAACACTGCCATCACACTTCCTTAGCTCTCACCACCACTTTTCTCAGCTGTTCTTCTTGGGTTTAGTCTTTATCTGAAGTTTGCTAGCCCATTCAGACAGGTGGTATAGATCTTTACTCTTGGACTCATAAAAAACTAGTTTTGCCTCACATGGTCAGCTAAAGGCATGTTGGTGGTGATCGTGGGATTCAGTCACTGCTTTGTCTTCTACCGCCAACATCCTCCCACCTCATTAAAAATATACACCTGAATTATGACATCACTACATGTACCTGCACAAGAAATTTAACACTCATATTTACTGCCTTGGAGAGGGCAATCATTTATTCAGAAAGCATCACCATTTTAACCACATAAAATGCAGTTCACAAGATGTTGTATCCTCTGCATCCCAGCGGACAATCTGATGACCACAACTCACTGCTGAATCCTAGTACTGGCAGTCCAAATAGAATTCCTATCTCTCAGCCCTTATGCCAACTTGCATTCACTTCCATATGCAAATGGCTGCCTTTTATAGGATATAACATTCCTGAAAGTGATTTTTTTACAGCAGTAGTAGGATCTCTATTTAAAATCAAAGTGCAAAGTTAATTTTACCTCAAACTGCATGTCTTTATAAACTAGCTAGTTATTTTCATTGTCTTTCACATACCTGGCAGTTATTATAAAAACATAGATGAAATGCAGTCATTACCTCTCAACTTAGAAGAAAAATAATAAGTTTAAGATTTGTGATACAAGGATTAGTCATATCCAGACATGGAGATATGCATTGCTGTATTCTTTACATTTTACAGTAACAGAGTATTTGAACGATGTTTATTGATTTATAGGAAAAGCAAGCACAATCACTTTCAAAACAGCAAGGAAAGGTGTGGAAACATTTAAATTTTAGGAGGTGATTGACAACTCAACCTTCTGTAAGGGCAGTGTGCCATTTTAATCTTATAGAAACAGTCTTTGGAATTTTCTGGTTTTCAGGAGAATGTATTTATGTCTGGCACTCAATGCAAAGGATTAAGGCTCTGAGCTGTTCAAGAGTTGCTTCCTATACCCATCATACAGAGGTTGTTTCATTCCACATCCACTTATCAACTGTGTGACTGAACAAGTCCCTGAACCAGACTGTGCTCCCTGAATTACCTGGTTAACAAATATGCAAATACATGCATTTAAGTTTTATCTTTTGGGAAGGGGATTGGAGTTGATTTTTTTTCTTTTTACAGACAGTAACCTATACCTGTCAAGGTACTTAAAGTCACTGTCCTCTTTTCATTCAGGAGAAATGTTTTGTTGCATGATAATTAAAAATATTATTCTATACTTATAGGAAAAATATCCATTATTTTTCAAAAGAGGGCAGGAACAACTGTAAAACTACCCAGGGTATCAGAAGTGTGGATGGAAAATCTTAGTTATGCAAGAAGTCCTGAAAACAAAACGAGCAAATTGCAGACACTGAGAGAATAGCATGAGAAACAAATAGAAAAGTAATGAAAACACATTCCACTTAAATATGTCCTTGGACATTCTGATCAAGGATTTTAATGTCTATAGGAATAACAGGGAAAGAAGAACTGCGGGAAAATTGCATGGTATTTAAGGAATGTGATTAAATGTGAGGTACTAAAGGATAGGAGGTAAATTAAGGTTGCAAGTTCTGCCTATAAAATAAGTCTGCCGGATTCACGAAACCTCCGTGTAAGACTTAATATGTCTTACTCGGAGGCTGCAGTTGAACAGTATGACGTCAGCATGCCATGCATATTCATGAGGGCATGCTGAATCATAGCCAAGTCTAACATGGTCTGTGTAGGAAAGTAGGGGTGTCCGATTGCCGAGTACAGCAAAGGGACATGCCCCCAGAAGAGTCAGAGTCCTGAAAGTAAACACCCACAAGCGAGTCCACTGAAATGTCAGGGAACACAACACCACACATCCCCACAGACTAAACCCTACTGAAAACATGTAAAATGTAAAAATAGCAGTTTCCTTTTTTTTTTATAATTTCCAAAATGTTTGCCCGCATTTGCCCTTGTTTGCGTGGGTATGCCCTTCGCTCAACCACAGTTAGCAGATATGACATTGAAAAGCATATAAGATCTACATATGCAAGTTAAGCAAAGTAGTAGTAGTGTAGCGGTAGAGACGTCACCCAAAAAATAGGTAGTCACAGTTCGAGCCCCACAACACCCCCCTCCATTTTTCTTTAAATAAGTATGAAACAATTCCCCGATATATATAAATTTAATTTAAGTAAAATGTAATGAAATGGCCCATGTATTTCTGAACAAAACCTATATGATGTATATATAAAAAGGATCATAATTGCCCGTAGCTTAGCAGTGCTTTAACAAGCTTAATATGAGTGCCCGTAGCTGAGCAGCGCTTTAACAAGCTTAATATGAGTGCCCGTAGCTGAGCAGCACTTTAACAAGCTTAATATGAGTGCCCGTAGCTGAGCAGCACTTTAACAAACTTAATATGAGTGCCCGTAGCTGAGCGGCACTTTAACAAGCTTAATATGAGTGCTTATGGCTAAATAACGCATTACCCAGTGTAAGCCATTTGCACGGAGCTGTGCAGTGCGCCAACCAGCTTACCGTCGGACAACGTTGGGCAAACTGTAGGAAAGTCGCCTTTACACAGACACACCTACTAGCCTGTCTAGACAGTAGTAAAATAAAAAAGCAATGGCAAGAATCGAACCTGGGATACTGTGTGCCATAGTCAAAGTACTGAACCACTAAGCCATGACAGCTGCACTCAACAACGCAGTATTACCATACATATAGGAATGAATGAAAATATAACCATGACAAAGCAGGTTTGCTGTAAGCAGAGAAATATTCAAAATGGCCAATCACAGATACGTGCAGAAAAACCGGCATATATAAGCCCCATAGGCAGGAATACACACCATAACTGATTGTGGTACCCATTTGCAGTCAGGATGGCAGGTGCAGGAGAGGGAAATCACTTTAGAGCACAAAGTTGGGGTGTTGAGGAGTCAAAATATATGGTGTGGCTCTTAGTCCATGATCATGAAGCTCAACTCATGCAGGGCCAGGTTCAATGGGGAGCATATAAGGCAAAGGCGTGGAACCGGTTGGCACATGATCTCACAAGTGCCACAGGCATTCCGAGGACTGGTGAACAGGTCCGTCACCACCATGCGGACCTGAAGCAATGAAAGGAGGACCAACTGAACTGATGGATCCAGGAGGCCCGCCAAATGCCCAATGCCCCACTACTGAGTAAGTATCCATGTAATTAAGTATGTAAGAAATGCTATCCTAGCCTATAGTATGGATAGGTATGTTACAATATTCCTTCATTTATATTACAGCTGCGGGTGTTCGTTATGCGAATCGGCAAGCCTATGCTGATAGGTTGGCGAGGTTGAGCCACCAGGCAGGTTAGTAATTATTCTGCTGGTATTATTATAGAATATAAGTGGGACAGCTTGTAAAAGAGTTCAGTGTTGTAACCCAGTAATAAAGGTGAAATAAGCCTAGAAGAAAGATTCTGCTAGCATTGTAAAATTAGATAAGTGATGCAGCCTGGAAAAGAGTATTGCAATCCAGTAATAAAGATTAAACAAGTCTCAAATAGAGTTTCCACCTGTATTGTAATATCAGATAACTGCTTCAGCCTGAAAATGAGTGTTGTAATCAATCAACAAAGGATAGACAACTGTTGAATACATCCTTGTAAGTTCTGCCATATGAAATTTGTGAGTCAATTGGAGAGGATTGCTGTAACCCAGTAATAAATGTTAATAAAGCCTAGAATTAAGTACTATCCTGAAATGTAAATATAAAATAAGTGAGAGAGTGTGAGAAAGAAAGTTTGAAACTACCAAGAAAGCTGTAATAAGTCTGGAATAAAGGTATACTGCATTCACTACATAATGAAATGAATGAGACAGCCACAACCAAAGAGTGAAATGTCTTTAATAAAGTACAGAACCTGGACTGTGTCCGTCCCACAATTTGGATATGTTGCTGTACCCTTGCATTATGGAGATAGTATGGTTGTATGAAATGCTGAACATCCATAGTTGTCTAGACCCATACAAATCAAATGTAGCAGGATGCTTTACCTGAACACAGACAGATATGAACATATATGAATAAAAATGGAATGTATAGTAATGTAGCAGTAACATCCCCATCACCAACATTCCTAAGGTTACATACAGGAAACTGTACTAATACATGTAGGGGATATATATCTGCATCTACTAGGAATGTACAGTATATGTATAGGTAGTTTAAGTTGTTAATGTAATATTTCTCCACCCTACCATATTTTCACAAATTATGCCATTCTACACCAAACTGGGTATGTGTATTCACAATTAATTCCCATGGACATTTGTCCTGTTGGTTTATAAATATCTGCATGTACATTGATGCATGTGCCCTGTTCACATATCCAAACCTGATGGCCTGTTGCCACCAATCAACCCTGCATGCTGTTGAAATGTCCACTGTTGTTCTAAATATGCATGTGTTATGCTTTCTGCTCAATGTTCGGAATTCATGTGTGTTTGGTTAATGGGAATACTGATGCATGCTGTTACAACTAATTTTGAATGGTGTTGTTTGTTACTAACCCAAAATACCATAAAATACTGCTAAACATAGGACAACAGGGAAGGCGGGTTCCAGCGGACCCACCTCTTCCACTTCAGCTGGCGAGTGCACCTGGCACCAGTGCCCAGGCTGGGAACTCCTCCTCCGGTGGCCCTGTGCCACCTTTGGGTGGAAGCACTGCAGGGGATGGGGCTCGTCCCCCCTCTGCAAGCGTGGCCGGAAGAGAGCCTCCACTCACCCTCCATAGGGTCCGGTCTGTGGTGCGTAGTGAGATCAGGCGTTCCATTACTGATCCCCTACGCCAGCTTGAGGCGAGAGTGGTGCAACTCATGGGTGTGCCTACCCATCCTATCCAGCCCCCAACACAGCCCAGGCCTGGGCTGTGAAGGCGCAGTGGTAACTGCCCATGGATGGGGATCTCAGTTCCACTGTTGCCATCTGTGGGATCATGGGCTTAAGATATCCAAACATCCGTCCCCGTCAATTGTG